>NW_019274714.1:0-2224 GCF_002738345.1 Cucurbita maxima | reverse complement strand
ACCCAAATCTGGGAAGTTTGTAGTACGTGCTAAAAAAACCGAGTCACGATCGTCGTTTTTCGAAAGTTTTGTTAGGAATGACAAGTCTTGATGATTTAGGATATTATTTATAAGAAACGGAGTGCATCAAACCGCCAAGAGAGTTCTTCAAATCGAATTCTACTTCGAAAAACCCAAATCTGAAAAGTTTGAAGTACGTGCCAAAAAAACCGAATCACGATCGTCATTTTTCGAAAGTTTTATGAGGAATGATAAGGCTTGATGATTTATCATATTATTTCTAAGAAACGGAGTGCATAAAACCGTCAACAGAGTTCTTCAAATCGAACCCTACTTCGCAAACCCAAATCTGGGAAGTTTGAAGTACGTGCCTAAAAAACCGAATCACGATCGTCATTTTTCGAAAGTTTTATGAGGAATGATAAGGCTTGATGATTTATCATATTATTTCTAAGAAACGGAGTGCATAAAACCGTCAACAGAGTTCTTCAAATCGAACCCTACTTCGGAAACCCAAATCTGGGAAGTTTGAAGTACGTGCTAAAAAAACCGAGTCACGATCGTCGTTTTTCGAAAGTTTTGTGAGGAATGATAAGGCTTGATGATTTAGAATATTATTTCTAAGAAACGGAGTGCATAAAAACGTCTACAGAGTTCTTCAAATCGAACCCTACTTCGAAAACCCAAATCGTGGAAGTTTGAAGTACGTGCTAAAAAAACTGAGTCAAGATCGTCGTTTTTCGGAAGTTTTTTGAGGTATGATAAGGCTTGATGATTTATCATATTATTTCTAAGAAACGGAGTGCATAAAACCGACAACAGTGTTCTTCAAATCGAACCCTACTTCGGAAACCCAAATCGTGGAAGTTTGAAGTACGTGCTTAAAAAATCGAGTCACGATCGTCGTTTTTCGAAAGTTTTGTGAGGAATGATAAGGCTTGATCATTTAGAATATTCTTTCTAACAAACGGAGTGCATAAAACCGTCAACAGAGTTCTTAAAATCGAACCCTACTTCGCAAACCCCAAATCTGGGAAGTTTGAAGTACGTGCCTAAAAAACCGAATCATGATCGTCATTTTTCGAAAGTTTTGTGAGGAATGATAAGGCTTGATGATTTATCATATTATTTCTAAGAAACGGAGTGCATAAAACCGTCAACAGAGTTCTTCAAATCGAACCCTACTTCGGAAACCCAAATCGTGGAAGTTTGAAGTACGTGCTAAAAAAACCGAGTCACGATCGTCGTTTTTCGAAAGTTTTGTGAGGAATGATAAGGCTTGATCATTTAGAATATTCTTTCTAACAAACGGAGTGCATAAAACCGTCAACAGAGTTCTTAAAATCGAACCCTACTTCGCAAAACCCAAATCTGGGAAGTTTGAAGTACGTGCCTAAAAAACCGAATCACGATCGTCATTTTTCGAAAGTTTTGTGAGGAATGATAAGGCTTGATGATTTATCATATTATTTCTAAGAAACGGAGTGCATAAAAGAGTTCTTCAAATCGAAACCCTACTTCGGAAACCCAAATCTGGGAAGTTTGAAGTACGTGCCTAAAAAACCGAATCACGATCGTCATTTTTCGAAAGTTTTGTTAGGAATGATAAGTCTTGATGATTTAGGATATTATTTATAAGAAATGGAGTGCATAAAACCGCCAAGAGAGTTCTTCAAATCGAATTCTACTTCGAAAACCCAAATCTGAAAAGTTTGAAGTACGTGCCTAAAAAACCGAATCACAATCGTCATTTTTCGAAAGTTTTGTGAAAAATGATAAGGCTTGATGATTTATCATATTATTTCTAAGAAACGGAGTGCATTAAACCGTCAACAGAGTTCTTCAAATCGAACCCTACTTCGTAAACCCAAATCGTGGAAGTTTGAAGTACGTGTAAAAAAACTGAGTCAAGATCGTCGTTTTTCGAAAGTTTTGTGAGGTATGATAAGGCTTGATGATTTATCATATTATTTCTAAGAAACGGAGTCCATAAAACCGTCAACAGTGTTCTTCAAATCGAACCCTACTTCGAAACCCAAATCGTGGAAGTTTAAACATAAAACCGTCAACAGTGTTCTTCAAATCGAACCCTACTTCGAAACCCAAATCGTGGAAGTTTAAAGTACGTGCTAAAAAAATCGAGTCACGATCGCCGTTTTTCGAAGGTTTTGTGAGGAATGATAAGGCTTGATGATTTATCATATTATTTCTAAGAGACGGAGTG
>NW_019274713.1:0-2226 GCF_002738345.1 Cucurbita maxima | reverse complement strand
GATAAATCATCAAGCCTTATCATTCCTCACAAAACTTTCGAAAAACGACGATCGTAACTCGGTTTTTTTAGCACGTACTTCAAACTTCCACGATTCGGGTTTCCAAAGTAGGGTTCGATTTGAAGAACTCTGTTGACGGTTTTATGCACTCTGTTTCATAGAAATAACATGATAAATCATCAAGCCTTATCATTCCTCACAAAACTTTCGAAAAACGACGATCGTGACTCGGTTTTTTTAGCACGTACTTCAAACTTCCACGATTTGGGTTTCCGAAGTAGGGTTCGATTTGAAGAACTCTGTTGACGGTTTTATGCACTCTGTTTCATAGAAATAAAATGATAAATCATCAAGCCTTATCATTCCTCACAAAACTTTCGAAAAACGACGATCGTGACTAGGTTTGTTTAGCACGTAATTAAAACTTCCACGATTCGGGTTTCCGAAGTAGGGTTCGATTTGAAGAACTCTGTTGACGTTATTATGCACTCTGTTTCTTAGAAATAATATTCTAAATCATCAAGCCTTATCATTNCTCACAAAACCTTCGAAAAACGACGATCGTGACTCGTTTTTTTAGCACGTACTTCAAATTTCCCATAATTGGGTTTCCGAAGTAGGGTTCGATTTGAAGAACTCTGTTGACGTTTTTATGCACTCCGTTTCTTAGAAATAAGATGATAAATCATCAAGCCTTATCATTCCTCACAAAACTTTCGAAAAACGACGATCGTAACTCGGTTTTTTTAGCACGTACTTCAAACTTCAACGATTCGGGTTTCCAAAGTAGGGTTCGATTTGAAGAATTCTGTTGACGGTTTTATGCACTCTGTTTCATAGAAATAAAATGATAAATCATCAATCCTTATCATTCCTCACAAAACCTTCGAAAGACGACGATCGTGACTCGGTTTTTTTAGCACGTAATTAAAACTTCCACGATTCGGGTTTCCGAAGTAGGGTTCGATTTGAAGAACTCTGTTGACGTTATTATGCACTCTGTTTCTTAGAAATAATATTCTAAATCATCAAGCCTTATCATTCCTCAAAAAACTTTCGAAAAACGACGATCGTGACTCGGTTTTTTTAGCACGTACTTCAAATTTTCCAGATTTGGGTTTCCGAAGTAGGGTTCGATTTGAAGAATTCTGTTGACGGTTTTATGCACTCTGTTTCATAGAAATAAAATGATAAATCATCAATCCTTATCATTCCTCACAAAACCTTCGAAAGACGACGATCGTGACTCGGTTTTTTTAGCACGTAATTAAAACTTCCACGATTCGGGTTTCCGAAGTAGGGTTCGATTTGAAGAACTCTGTTGACGTTATTATGCACTCTGTTTCTTAGAAATAATATTCTAAATCATCAAGCCTTATCATTCCTCACAAAACTTTCGAAAAACGACGATCGTGACTCGGTTTTTTTAGCACGTACTTAAAACTTCCACGATTCGGGTTTCCGAAGTAGGGTTCGATTTGAAGAACTCTGTTGACGGTTTTATGCACTCCGTTTCTTAGAAATAATATTCTAAATCATCAAGCCTTATCATTCCTCACAAAACTTTCGAAAAACGACGATCGTGACTCGGTTTTTTTAGCACGTACTTAAAACTTCCACGATTCGGGTTTCCAAAGTAGGGTTCGATTTGAAGAATTCTGTTGACGGTTTTATGCGCTCTGTTTCATAGAAATAAAATGATAAATCATCAAGCCTTATCATTCCTCAAAAAACTTTCGAAAAACGACGATCGTGACTCGATTTTTTTAGCACGTACTTCAAACTTCCACGATTTGGGTTTCCGAAGTAGGGTTCGATTTGAAGAACTCTGTTGACGTTATTATGCACTCTGTTTCTTAGAAATAATATTCTAAATCATCAAGCCTTATCATTCCTCACAAAACCTTCGAAAACCGACGATCGTGACTCGTTTTTTTAGCACGTACTTCAAATTTCCCATATTTGGGTTTCCGAAGTAGGGTTCGATTTGAAGAACTCTGTTGACGTTTTTATGCACTCCGTTTCTTAGAAATAAGATGATAAATCATCAAGCCTTATCATTCCTCACAAAACTTTCGAAAAACGACGATCGTGACTCAGTTTTTTTAGCACGTACTTCAAACTTCCACGATTCGGGTTTCCAAAGTAGGGTTCGATTTGAAGAATTCTGTTGACGGTTTTATGCACTCTGTTTCATAGAAATAAAATGATAAATCATCAAGACTT
>NW_019274712.1:447-2226 GCF_002738345.1 Cucurbita maxima | reverse complement strand
GGTTTCCAAAGTAGGGTTCGATTTGAATAACTCCTTTACTGTTTTATGCACTCCGTTTCTTAGAATTTATATTCTTAATCATCAAGCCTTATCATTCCTCACAAAAATTTTGAAAAACGTCGATCTTTCCTCGGTTTTTTAAGCACGTACTTCAAACTTCCCAGGAAGTAGGGTTCGATTTGAAGAACTCTTTTACTGTTTTATGCACTCCGTTTCTTAGAAATAATATTCTAAATCATCAAGCCTTATCATTCCTCACAAAACTTTCGAAAACGTCGTCGTGACTCGGTTTTTTTAGCAAGTACTTCAAACTTCCCAGATTTTGGTTTCCGAAGAAGGGTTCGATTTGAAGAACTCCTTTACCGTTTTATGCACTCCGTTTCTTAGAGATAATATTCTAAATCATCAAGCCTTATCATTCCTCACAAAGCTTTCGAAAACTGTCGATCGTGACTCGGTTTTCTTAACACGTACTTCAAACTTCCCAGATTTTGGTTTCCAAAGTAGGGTTCGATTTGAAGAACTCCTTTACTGTTTTATGCACTCCGTTTCTTAGAATTTATATTCTTAATCATCAAGCCTTATCATTCCTCACAAAAATTTTGAAAAACGTCGATCGTGCCTCGGTTTTTTAAGCACGTACTTCAAACTTCCCAGGAAGTAGGGTTCGATTTGAAGAACTCTTTTACTGTTTTATGCACTCCGTTTCTTAGAAATAATATTCTAAATCATCAAGCCTTATCATTCGTCACAAAACTTTCGAAAACGTCGATCGTGACTCGGTTTTTTTAGCAAGTACTTCAAACTTCCAAAATTTGGGTTTCCGAGTAGGGTTCAATTTGAAGAACTCCTTTACTGTTTTATGCACTCCGTTTCTTAGAAATAATATTCTAAATCATCAAGCCTTACCATTCCTCACAAGACTTTCGAAAGACGTCGATCGTGACTCGGTTATTTTAGCACGTACTTCAAACTTCCAAGATTTGGGTTTCCGAAGTAGGGTTCGATTTGAAGAACTCCTTTACTGTTTTATGCACTCCGTTTCTTAGAAATAATATTCTAAATCATCAAGCCTTACCATTCCTCACAAGACTTTCGAAAGACGTCGATCGTGACTCGGTTATTTTAGCACGTACTTCAAACTTCCAAGATTTTGGTTTCCGAAGAAGGGTTCGATTTGAAGAACTCCTTTACTGTTTTATGCACTCCGTTTCTTAGAAATAATATTTTAAATCATCAAGCCTTATCATTCCTCACAAAACTTTCGAAAACGTCGATCGTGACTCGGTTTTTTTAGCAAGTACTTCAAACTTCGCATGAATAAGAGTTCGATTTGAAGAACTCTTTTACTGTTTTATGCACTCCGTTTCTTAGAAATAATATTTTAAATCATCAAGCCTTATCATTCCTCACAAAACTTTCGAAAACGTCGATCGTGACTCGGTTTTTTTAGCAAGTACTTCAAACTTCCCAGATTTTGGTTTCCGAAGAAGGGTTCGATTTGAAGAACTTCTTTACTGTTTTATGCACTCCGTTTCTTGGAAATAATATTCTAAATCATCAAGCCTTATCATTCCTCACAAAACTTTCGAAAACGTCGATCGTGACTCGGTTTTTTTTGCAGGTACTTCAAACTTCCCAGATTTGGGTTTCTGCAGAAGGGTTCGATTTGAAGAACTCTTTTACTGTTTTATGCACTCCGTTTCTTAGAAATAATATTCTAAATCACCAAGCCTTATCATTCCTCACAAAACTTTCGAAAACGTCGATCGTGACTCG
>NW_019274712.1:0-165 GCF_002738345.1 Cucurbita maxima | reverse complement strand
ATTTGGGTTTCCGAAGAAGGGTTCGATTTGAAGAACTCTTTTACTGTTTTATGCACTCCGTTTCTTAGAAATAATATTCTAAATCATCAAGCCTTATCATTCCTCACAAAGCTTTCGAAAACTGTCGATCGTGACTCGGTTTTCTTAACACGTACTTCAAACTTC
>NW_019274711.1:1613-2227 GCF_002738345.1 Cucurbita maxima | reverse complement strand
ACCGAGTCACGATCGAGGTTTGACAAAATTTTTGTGAGGAATGATATGGCTTGATGATGTAGAATATTATTTCTAAGAAACGGAGTGCATAAAACAGTAAAAGAGTTCTTCAAATCGAACCCTTCTTCGGAACCCAAACAGGGAAGTTTTTAGTACGTGATAAAAAAACCGAGTCACGATCAACTTTTTTCGAAAGTTTTGTGAGGAATGATAAGGCTTGATGATTTATAATCTTATTTCTAAGAAACGGAGTGCATAAAAGAGTAAAAAAGTTCTTCAAATCCAACCCTTCTTCGGAAACCCAAACAGTGAAGTTTTTGGTACGTGCTAAAAAAACAGAGTAACGGTCGACGTTTGTAAAAAGTTTTGTGAGGAATGATATGGCTTGATGATGTAGAATATTATTTCTAAGAAACGGAGTGCATAAAAGAGTAAAAGAGTTCTTCGAATCGAACCCTTCTTCGGAAATCCAAACAGTGAAGTTTTTGGTACGTGCTAAAAAAACCGAGTAACGGTCGACGTTTGTAAAAAGTTTTGTGAGAAATGATATGGCTTGATGATGTAGAATATTATTTCTAAGAAACGGAGTGCATAAAAGAGTAAAAGAAATCTTC
>NW_019274711.1:0-1301 GCF_002738345.1 Cucurbita maxima | reverse complement strand
ACGATCTACTTTTTTCGAAAGTTTTGTGAGGAATGATAAGGCTTGATGATTTATAATCTTATTTCTAAGAAACGGAGTGCATAAAAGAGTAAAAAAGTTCTTCAAATCCAACCCTTCTTCGGAAACCCAAAAAGTGAAGTTTTTGGTACGTGCTAAAAAAACCGAGTAACGGTCGACGTTTGTAAAAAGTTTTGTGAGGAATGATATGGCTTGATGATGTAGAATATTATTTCTAAGAAACGGAGTGCATAAAGCAGTAAAAGAGTTCTTCGAATCGAACCCTTCTTCGGAAACCCAAACAGGGAAGTTTTTAGTACGTGCTAAAAAAACCGAGTCACGGTCGACGTTTGTCAATAGTTTTGTGAGGAATAATATGGCTTGATGATGTAGAATATTATTTCTACGAAACGGAGTGCATAAAACAGTAAAAGAGTTCTTCAAATCGAACCCTTATTTAGAAACCCAAACAGGGAAGTTTTTAGTACGTGATAAAAAAACCGAGTCACGATCTACTTTTTTCGAAAGTTTTGTGAGGAATGATAAGGCTTGATGATTTATAATCTTATTTCTAAGAAACGGAGTGCATAAAAGAGTAAAAAAGTTCTTCAAATCCAACCCTTCTTCGGAAACCCAAACAGTGAAGTTTTTGGTACGTGCTAAAAAAACAGAGTAACGGTCGACGTTTGTAAAAAGTTTTGTGAGGAATGATATGGCTTGATGATGTAGAATATTATTTCTAAGAAACGGAGTGCATAAAAGAGTAAAAGAGTTCTTCGAATCGAACCCTTCTTCGGAAATCCAAACAGGGAAGTTTTTAGTATGTGCTAAAAAAACCGAGTCACGATCGAGGTTTGACAAAAGTTTTGTGAGGAATGATATGGCTTGATGATGTAGAATATTATTTCTACGAAACGGAGTGCATAAAACAGTAAAAGAGTTCTTCAAATCGAACCCTTCTTTAGAAACCCAAATAGGGAACGTGATAAAAAAACCGAGTCACGATCTACTTTTTTCGAAAGTTTTGTGAGGAATGATAAGGCTTGATGATTTATAATCTTATTTCTAAGAAACGGAGTGCATAAAAGAGTAAAAAAGTT
The DNA here is from genome assembly GCF_002738345.1 of Cucurbita maxima. Lineage (NCBI taxonomy): Eukaryota > Viridiplantae > Streptophyta > Magnoliopsida > Cucurbitales > Cucurbitaceae > Cucurbita > Cucurbita maxima. The sequence goes on along the minus strand of NW_019274711.1, from coordinate 204 downwards.
CTTCAAATCCAACCCTTCTTCGGAAACCCAAACAGTGAAGTTTTTGGTACGTGCTAAAAAAACCGAGTAACGGTCGACGTTTGTAAGAAGTTTTGTGAGGAATGATATGGCTTGATGATGTAGAATATTATTTCTAAGAAACGGAGTGCATAAAAGAGTAAAAGAGTTCTTCGAATCGAACCCTTCTTCGGAAATCCAAACAGG
>NW_019274710.1:0-2227 GCF_002738345.1 Cucurbita maxima | reverse complement strand
TAGTCGGATTCAAAATTGTATCACTTTCTGTAACGACGATTGATAAAATCTGATGTGTGAACAAATATTATATTTTTCGAAAGTCGTCGTTGTAGAGGGGTGAGTCCTCCTGCGAACTTGATCCCTCACAGCGACGATTTCTAATTCTTTTGAATTTGAAAGTCGGTAGTGGTGAACCGGATGATTTGGGTTTGTTCCCCCAACAACGAAATTCGGGATTGAATTCCTTTTTCTCTCATGTGTTAACAAATAATATATTTTTCAGAGGTCGATGTAATATAGTAGTGAGTATTCTCGCTTGTCACTCGAGAGACGTGAGTTTGAACCCTGACAATAATAAGCTTCATTTTCTTTTGACAATTTTCACCGCATTTGAAATTGGATTACTTGTTCCGAATCTTCGATTGATAAAATCTAGAGCGTTGACAATGGATCACTTTTTCTAAAGACGATTGGTAAAATCTAAGCGTTAATAAATCATTTATTTTTTATGACTTGTTGTAGTGGTACAGTGGGGAGTATTTCCACTTGTTACTCGAGTTATTATGTTTAAGTGGTCGTTGTAATACAAGGCAGAGCATTCCTGCTTGTCACTCAAGTGATCTGAGTTTGATCTCGAACAATAACAAGTTTAATCTTGTTTTGACAATTTTAGTCGGATTCAAAATTGTATTACCTTTTGTAACGGCGATTGATAAAATCTGGTGTGTTAACAAATATTATATTTTTCGAAAGTCGTCGTTGTAGAGTGGTGAGTACTCCCACGAGTTTGATCCCCCGCAGCGACGATTTTTAATTTTCTTTTGTATTCGAAATCTGGTAGTGGTGAACCGGATGATTTGGGTTTGTTTCCCAACAACGAAATTCGGGATTGGATTCCTTTTTCTCTCGTGTGTTAACAAATAATATATTTTTCAGAGGTCGAAGTAATACAGTAATGAGTATTCCTGCTTGTCAGTCGAGAGACCTGAGTTTGAACCCCGACAATCATAAGCTTAATTTTCTTTTTACAATTTCCACCGGGTTCGAAATTGTATTACTCATTACGAATCTTCGATGGATAAAATCTAGAGTGTTGACAATGGATCACTTTTTCTAAAGACGATTGGTAAAATCTGGAGCCTTAACAAATAATTTATCTTTTATGAGTCGTTTTAGTGGTACAATGGGGAGTATTTCTGCTTGTAATTCGAGTTATTATGTTCCAGAGGTCGTTGTAATACAAGGGCGAGCATTCCTGCTTGTCACTCAGTGACCCAAATTTTATCACGAACAATAACAAGTTTAATCTTGTTTTTACAATTTTAGTCGGATTAAAAATTGAATTACTTTTTGTAACGGCGATGGATAAAATCTGGTTTGTTAACAAATATTATATTTTTCGAAAGTCGTCGTTGTAGAGTGGTGAGTACTCCCACGAGTTTGATCCCCCGCAGCGACGATTTTTAATTTTCTTTTGAATTCGAAATTCGGTAGTGGTGAACCGGACTATTTGGGTTTGTTTCCCAACAACGAAATTTGGGATTGGATTCCTTTTTCTCTCCTGTGTTAACAAATAATATATTTTTTAGATGACGATGTAATACAGTAGTGAGTATTCCCGCTTGTCACTCGAGAGACCTGAGTTTGAACCCCGACAATAATAAGCTTAATTTTCTTTTGAAAATTTGCACCGCATTTGAAATTGGATTACTTGTCCCGAATCTTCGATTGATAAAATCTAGAGCGTTGACAATGGATCACTTTTTCTAAAGACGATTGGTAATATCTGGAGCGTTAACAAATAATTTATTTTTTATGCGTCGTTTTAGTGCTATAATTGAGAGTATTTCCACTTGTCATTCGAGTTATTATGTTCCAGAGGTCGTTGTAATACAAGGGCGAGCATTCCTGCTTGTCACTCAGTGACCCAAGTTTGATCCCGAACAATAACAAGTTTAATCTTGTTTTTACAATTTTAGTCGGATTCAAAATTGAATTACTTTTTGTAACGGCGATGGATAAAATCTTGTTTGTTAACAAATATTATATTTTTCGAAAGTCGTCGTTGTAGAGTTGTGAGTACTCCCACGAGTTTGATCCCCCGCAGCGACGATTTTTAATTTTCTTTTGAATTCGAAATTCGGTAGTGGTGAACCGGACTATTTGGGTTTGTTTCTCAACAACGAAATTTGGGATTGGATTCCTTTTTCTCTCCTGTGTTAACAAATAATATATTTTTTAGATG
>NW_019274709.1:0-2075 GCF_002738345.1 Cucurbita maxima | reverse complement strand
ATTCCCGAACCTTGGACGTTAGAAGTACGTTCTAAAGAAACCGCGTCACGGTTGACGTTACTCGAAACTTTTGTGCGGAATGTTTAGTCTTGATGATTTAGAATAGAATGTCGAAGAGACGAAGTGTCGAAAACTAGTAAAAGAGTGCTTAAAATCGATGCCCTAATTCGTGAACTCTAATCCAGGACGTTTTAACCACCTGCTAAAAAAACTGAGTAGCAGTCGACATTTTTCGAAATTCTTGTTGGGAGTGATCGAGCATAATGATTTAGAATAGAATTTGGAAGAAACGGAGTGCATAAAACAGTAACAGAGTGCTTCAAATCGATTCCCCTATCCTTGGACGTTAGAAGTACTTGTTAAAAAAACCGCTTCACGGTCGACGTTTCTTGAAAGTTTTGTGGGGAATGTTTAGTCTTGATGATTTAAAATAGAATGTCGAAGAAAAAAGAGTGTGGAAAACTAGTAAAAGAGTGCTTAAAATCGAAGCCCTAGTTCGTGAACCCTAATCCAGGACATTTTAACCACCTGCTAAAAAAACTGAGTAGCGGTCGGCGTTTTTCGAGATTCCTTTTGGGAGTGATCTGGCATAATGATTTAGAATAGAATTTTAAGGAAACGTAGTGCATAAATCAGTAAAAGAGTGCTTCAAATCGATTCCCGAACCTTGGACGTTAGAAGTACGTTCTAAAGAAACCGCGTCACGGTTGACGTTACTCGAAACTTTTGTGCGGAATGTTTAGTCTTGATGATTTAGAATAGAATGTCGAAGAGACGAAGTGTCGAAAACTAGTAAAAGAGTGCTTAAAATCGATGCCCTAATTCGTGAACTCTAATCCAGGACGTTTTAACCACCTGCTAAAAAAACTGAGTAGCAGTCGACATTTTTCGAAATTCTTGTTGGGAGTGATCGAGCATAATGATTTAGAATAGAATTTGGAAGAAACGGAGTGCATAAAACAGTAACAGAGTGCTTCAAATCGATTCCCCTATCCTTGGACGTTAGAAGAACTTGTTAAAAAAACCGCTTCACGATCGACGTTTCTTGAAAGTTTTGTGGGGAATGTTTAGTCTTGATGATTTAAAATAGAATGTCGAAGAAAAAAGAGTGTGGAAAACTAGTAAAAGAGTGCTTAAAATCGAAGCCCTAGTTCGTGAACCCTAATCCAGGACATTTTAACCACCTGCTAAAAAAACTGAGTAGCGGTCGGCGTTTTTCGAGATTCCTTTTGGGAGTGATCTGGCATGATGATTTAGAATAGAATTTTAAGGAAACGTAGTGCATAAATCAGTAAAAGAGTGCTTTAAATCGATTCCCGAACCTTGGACGTTAGAAGTACGTTCTAAGGAAACCGCGTCACGGTTGACGTTACNCTCGAAACTTTTGTGCGGAATGTTTAGTCTTGATGATTTAGAATAGAATGTCGAAGAGACGGAGTGTGGAAAACTAGTAAAAGAGTGCTTAAAATCGAAGCCGTAATTTGTGAACCCTAATCCAGGACGTTTTAACCACCTGCTTAAAAAACTGAGTAGCAGTCGGCGTTTTTCAAAATTCATGTTGGGAGTGATCGAGCATAATGATTTAGAATAGAATTTGGAAGAAACGGAGTGCATAAAACAGTAACAGAGTGCTTCAAATCGATTCCCCTATCCTTGGACGTTAGAAGAACTTGTTAAAAAAACCGCTTCACGGTTGACGTTTCTTGAAAGTTTTGTGGGGAATGTTTAGTCTTGATGATTTAAAATAGAATGTCGAAGAAAAAAGAGTGTGGAAAACTAGTAAAAGAGTGCTTAAAATCGAAGCCCTAGTTCGTGAACCCTAATCCAGGACATTTTAACCACCTGCTAAAAAAACTGAGTAGCGGTCGGCGTTTTTCGAGATTCCTTTTGGGAGTGATCTGGCATAATGATTTAGAATAGAATTTTGAGGAAACGTAGTGCATAAATCAGTAAAAGAGTGCTTCAAATCGATTCCCGAACCTTGGACTTTAGAAGTACGTTCTAAAGAAACCGCGTCACGGTTGACGTTACTCGAAACTTTTGTGCGGAATGTTTAGTCTTGATGATTTAGAATA
>NW_019274708.1:318-2230 GCF_002738345.1 Cucurbita maxima | reverse complement strand
CTGGGAAGTTTGAAGTACGTTCTAAAAAAACCGAGTCACGATCGTCGTTTTGCGAAAGTTTTGTGAGGAATGATAAGGCTTGATGATTTAGAATATTATTTCGAAGAAACGGAGTGCATAAAACCGCCAACAGAGCTCTTCAAATCGAACCCTACTTCGGAAACCCAAATCCGTGAAGTTTGAAGTACGTGCTAAAAAAACCGAGTCACGATCGTCGTTTTTCGAAAGTTTTGTGAGGAATTATAAGGCTTGATGATTTAGAATATTATTTCTAAGAAAGGGAGTGCATAAAACCGTCAACAGAGTTCTTCAAATTGAACCCTACTTCGGAAACCCAAATCTGGGAAGTTTGAAGTACATGCTAAAAAAATCGAGTCACGAACGTCGTTTTTCGAAAGTTTTGTGAGGAATGATAAGGTTTGATGATTTCTAATATTATTTCTAAGAAACGGAGTGCATAAAACCGCCGACAGAGTTCTTCAAATCGAACCCTACTTCGGAAACCCAAATCTGAGAAGTTTGAAGTACGTGCTAAAAAAATCGAGTCACGATTGTCGTTTTTCGAAAGTTTTGTGAGGAATGATAAGACTTGATGATTTAGAATATTANGTTTTGTGAGGAATGATAAGGTTTGATGATTTCTAATATTATTTCTAAGAAACGGAGTGCATAAAACCGCCGACAGAGTTCTTCAAATCGAACCCTACTTCGGAAACCCAAATCTGGGAAGTTTGAAGTACGTGCTAAAAAAACCGAGTCACGATCGTCGTTTTTCGAAAGTTTTGTGAGGAATGATAAGACTTGATGATTTAGAATATTATTTCTAAGAAACGGAGTGCATAAAACCGTCAACAGAGTTCTTCAAATCGAACCCTACTTCGGAAACCCAAATCTGGGAAGTTTGAAGTACGTGCAAAAAAAACAGAGTCACGATCGTCGTTTTTCGAAAGTTTTATGAGTAATGATAAGGCTTGATGATTTAGAATATTATTTCTACGAAACAGAGTGTTTAAAACCGTCAACAGAGTTCTTCAAATCGAACCCTACATCGGAAACCCAAATCTGGGAAGTTTGAAGTACGTTCTAAAAAAACCGAGTCACGATCGTCGTTTTGCGAAAGTTTTGTGAGGAATGATAAGGCTTGATGATTTAGAATATTATTTCTTAGAAACGGAGTGCATAAAACCGTCAACAGAGTTCTTCAAATCGAACCCTACTTCGGAAACAAAAATTTGGGAAGTTTGAAGTACGTGCTAAAAAAACCGAGTCACGATCGTAGTTTTTCGAAATTTTTTTGAGGAAAGATAAGGCTTGATGATTTAGAATATTATTTCTAAGAAACGGAGTGCATAAAACCGTCAACAGAGTTCTTCAAATCGAACCCTACTTCGGAAACAAAAATCTGGGAAGTTTGAAGTACGTGCTAAAAAAACCGAGTCACGATCGTCGTTTTTCGGAAGTTTTGTGAGGTATGATAAGATTTGATGATTTCGAATATTATTTCTCAGAAACGGAGTGCATAAAACCGCGAACAGAGTTCTTCAAATCGAACCCTACTTCGGAAACCCAAATCCGGGAAGTTTGAAGTACATGCTAAAATAACCGAGTAGCAATCGTCGTTTTTCGAAAGTTTTGTGAAGAATGATAAGACTTGATGATTTAGAATATTATATCTAAGAAACGGTGTGCATAAAACGGTCAACAGAATTCTTCAAATCGAACCCTACTTCGGTAACCAAAATCTGGAAAGTTGTAAGTACTTGCGAAAAAAACCGAATCACGATCGTCGTTTTTCGAAAGTTTTGTGGGGAATGATAAGGCTTGATGATTTAGAATATTATTTCTAAGAAACGGAGTGCATAAAACCGTCAACAGAGTTCTTCAAATCGAACCCTACTTCGGAAACAAAAAT
>NW_019274708.1:0-148 GCF_002738345.1 Cucurbita maxima | reverse complement strand
AGTCACGATCGTGGTTTTTTTGAAAGTTTTGTGAGGAATGATAAGACTTGATGATTTATCATATTATTTCTAAGAAACGGAGTGCATAAAACCGTCAACAGAGTTCTTCAAATCGAACCCTACTTCGGAAACCCAAATTTGGGAAGTT
>NW_019274707.1:0-2234 GCF_002738345.1 Cucurbita maxima | reverse complement strand
TCGGTTTTTTAGCACGTACTTCAACTTCCCAGATTCGGGTTTCCGAAGAAGGGTTCGATTTGAAGAACACTTTTACTATTTTATGCACTCCGTTTCTTGGAAATAATATTCTAAATCATCAAGCCTTCTCATTCCTCACAAAACTTTCGAAAAACGTCGATCGTGAGTCGGTTTTTTAGCACGTACTTCAAACTTCCCAGATTCGGGTTTCCGAAGAAGGGTTCGATTTGAAGAACTCTTTTACTGTTTTATGCACTCCGTTTCTTAGAAATAATATTCTAAATCATCAAGCCTTGTCATTCCTCACAAAACATTCGAAAAACGTCGATCGTGACTCGGTTTTTTAGCACGTACTTCAGCTTCCCAGATTCGGGTTTCCGAAGAAGGGTTCGATTTGAAGAACACTTTTACTATTTTATGCACTCCGTTTCTTATAAATAATATTCTAAATCATCAAGCCTTGTCATTCCTCACAAAACTTTCGAAAAACGTCGATCGTGACTCGGTTTTTTAGCACGTACTTCAAACTTCCCATATTCGGGTTTCCGAAGAAGGGTTCGATTTGAAGAACACTTTTACGATTTTATGCACTCCGTTTCTTAGAAATAATATTCTAAATCATCAAGCCTTGTCATTCCTCACAAAACATTCGAAAAACGTCGATCGTGACTCGGTTTTTTAGCACGTACTTCAACTTCCCAGATTCGGGTTTCCGAAGAAGGGTCCGATTTGAAGAACACTTTTACTATTTTATGCACTCCGTTTCTTAGAAATAATATTCTAAATCATCAAGCCTTGTCATTCCTCACAAAACATTCGAAAAACGTCGTTCGTGACTCGGTTTTTTAGCACGTACTTCAACTTCCCAGATTCGGGTTTCCGAAGAAGGGTTCGATTTGAAGAACACTTTTACTATTTTATGCACTCCGTTTCTTAGAAATAATATTCTAAATCATCAAGCCTTGTCATTCCTCACAAAACTTTCGAAAAACGTCGATCGTGACTCGGTTTTTTAGCACGTACTTCAAACTTCCCAGATTCGGGTTTCCGAAGAAGGGTTCGATTTGAAGAACTCTTTTACTGTTTTATGCACTCCGTTTCTTAGAAATAATATTCTAAATCATCAAGCCTTGTCATTCCTCACAAAACATTCGAAAAACGTCGATCGTGACTCGGTTTTTTAGCACGTACTTCAACTTCCCAGATTCGGGTTTCCGAAGAAGGGTTCGATTTGAAGAACACTTTTACTATTTTATGCACTCCGTTTCTTGGAAATAATATTCTAAATCATCAAGCCTTCTCATTCCTCACAAAACTTTCGAAAAACGTCGATCGTGAGTCGGTTTTTTAGCACGTACTTCAAACTTCCCAGATTCGGGTTTCCGAAGAAGGGTTCGATTTGAAGAACTCTTTTACTGTTTTATGCACTCCGTTTCTTAGAAATAATATTCTAAATCATCAAGCCTTGTCATTCCTCACAAAACATTCGAAAAACGTCGATCGTGACTCGGTTTTTTAGCACGTACTTCAACTTCCCAGATTCGGGTTTCCAAAAAGGGTCCGATTTAAAGAACACTTTTACTATTTTATGCACTCCGTTTCTTAGAAATAATATTCTAAATCATCAAGCCTTGTCATTCAGCACAAAACATTCGAAAAACGTCGATCGTGACTCGGTTTTTTAGCACGTACTTCAACTTCCCAGATTCGGGTTTCCGAAGAAGGGTTCGATTTGAAGAACACTTTTACTATTTTATGCACTCCGTTTCTTAGAAATAATATTCTAAATCATCAAGCCTTGTCATTCCTCACAAAACTTTCGAAAAACGTCGATCGTGACTCGGTTTTTTAGCACGTACTTCAAACTTCCCAGATTCGGGTTTCCGAAGAAGGGTTCGATTTGAAGAACTCTTTTACTGTTTTATGCACTCCGTTTCTTAGAAATAATATTCTAAATCATCAAGCCTTGTCATTCCTCACAAAACATTCGAAAAACGTCGATCGTGACTCGGTTTTTTAGCACGTACTTCAACTTCCCAGATTCGGGTTTCCGAAGAAGGGTTCGATTTGAAGAACACTTTTACTATTTTATGCACTCCGTTTCTTGGAAATAATATTCTAAATCATCAAGCCTTGTCATTCCTCACAAAACTTTCGAAAAACGTCGATCGTGACTCGGTTTTTTAGCACGTACTTCAAACTTCCCAGATTCGGGTTTCCGAAGAAGGGTTCGA
>NW_019274706.1:2040-2235 GCF_002738345.1 Cucurbita maxima | reverse complement strand
TTTGGCACGTACTTCAAACGCCTCAGATTTGGGTTTCCGAAGTAGGGTTCGAGTTGAAGAACTCTTTTACTGTTTTATGCACTCCGTTTCTTCGAAACTATATTCTAAATCATCAAGCCTAATCATTTCTCACAAAACTTTCGAAATCAGTCGAAAGGGCCTAGGTGTTTTTTTGGCACGTACTTCAAACGCCCC
>NW_019274706.1:0-1608 GCF_002738345.1 Cucurbita maxima | reverse complement strand
CGAAGTAGGGTTCGATTTGAAGAACTCTTTTACTGTTTTATGCACTCCGTTTCTTCGAAACTATATTCTAAATCATCAAGCCTAATCATTCCTCACAAAACTTTCAAAAATCGTCGACAGTGTCTCGTTTTTTTCGCACGTACTTCAAACGTCCCAGATTTGGGTTTCCGAAGTAGGGTTCGATTTGAAGAACTCTTTTACTATTTTATGCACTCCGTTTCTTCGAAACTATATTCTAAATCATCAAGCCTAATCATTCCTCACAAAACTTTCGAAAATCGTCGAAAGGGACTAGGTGTTTTTTGGCACGTACTTCAAACGTCCCCGATTTGTGTTTTCGAAGTAGGGTTCGATTTGAAGAACTCTTTTACTGTTTTATGCACTCCGTTTCTTCGAAACTATATTCTAAATCATCAAGCCTAATCATTCCTCACAAAACTTTCGAAAATCGTCGAAAGGGACTAGGTGTTTTTTGGCACGTACTTCAAACGTCCCCAATTTGTGTTTTCGAAGTAGGGTTCGATTTGACGAACTCTTTTACTGTTTTATGCACTCCGTTTCTTCGAAACTATATTCTAAATCATCAAGCCTGATCATTCCTCACAAAACTTTTTAAAATCGTCGAAAATGACTCGGCTTTTTTCGCACGTACTTCAAAAGCCCCAGATTTGTGTTTCCGAAGTAGAGTTCGATTTGAAGAACTCTTTTACTATTTTATGCACTCCGTTTCTTCGAAACTATATTCTAAATCATCAAGCCTAATCATTCCTCACAAAACTTTCGAAAATCGTCGAAAGGGACTAGGTGTTTTTTGGCACGTACTTCAAACGCCTCAGATTTGTGTTTTCGAAGTAGGGTTCGATTTGACGAACTCTTTTACTGTTTTATGCACTCCGTTTCTTCAAAACTATATTCTAAATCATCAAGCCTAATCATTCCTCACAAAACTTTCGTAAATAGTCGAAAGGGACTAGGTGTTTTTTTTGCACGTACTTCAAACGCCCCATATTTGTGTTTTCGAAGTAGGGTTCGATTTGAAGAACTCTTTTACTGTTTTATGCACTCCGTTTCTTCGAAACTATATTCTAAATCATCAAGCCTGATCATTCCTCACAAAACTTTCGAAAATCGTCGAAAGGGACTAGGTGTTTTTTGGCACGTACTTCAAACGCCCCAGATTTGTGTTTCCGAAGTAGGGTTCGATTTGAAGAACTCTTTTACAGTTTTATGCACTCCGTTTCTTCGAAACTATATTCTAAATCATCAAGCCTAATCATTCCTCACAAAACTTTCGAAAATCGTCGAAAGGGACTAGGTGTTTTTTGGCACGTACTTCAAACGCCCCAGATTTGTGTTTCCGAAGTAGGGTTCGATTTGAAGAACTCTTTTACTGTTTTATGCACTCCGTTTCTTCGAAACTATATTCTAAATCATCAAGCCTAATCATTCCTCACAAAACTTTCGAAATCAGTCGAAAGGGCCTAGGTGTTTTTTTGGCACGTACTTCAAACGCCCCAGATTTGTGTTTTCGAAGTAGGGTTCGATTTGAAGAACTCTTTTACTGTTTTATGCACTCCGTTTCTTCGAAACTATATTCTAAATCATCAA
>NW_019274705.1:1992-2235 GCF_002738345.1 Cucurbita maxima | reverse complement strand
CACTCCCTTTCGTAGAAATAATATTCTAAATCATCAAGCCTTATCATTCCTCAAAAAACTTTCGTCAAACGTCGACCGTGACTCGGTTTTTTTAGCACGTACTACAAACTTCCCTGTTTAAGTTTCCTAAGAAGGGTTCCATTTGAAGAACTCTTTTATTTTTTTACGCACTCCGTTTCGTAGAAATAATATTCTAAATCATCAAGTCTTATCATTCCTCACAAAACATTCGACAAACGTCGA
>NW_019274705.1:0-1625 GCF_002738345.1 Cucurbita maxima | reverse complement strand
GTGACTCGGTTTTTTTTAGCACGTACTACAAACTTCCCTGTTTAAGTTTCCAAAGAAGGGTTCCATTAGAAGAACTCTTTTATTTTTCTACGCACTCCGTTTCTTAGAAGTAATATTCTAAATCATCAAGCCATATCATTCCTCACAAAAATTTCGACAAACATCGACCGTAACTCGGTTTTTTTTACCAGGTACTACAAACGTTCCTGTTTGGGTTTCTGAAGAAGGGTTCCATTTGAAGAACTCTTTTACTGTTTTGTGCACTCCCTTTCGTAGAAATAATATTCAAAATCATCAAGTCTTATCATTCCTCACAAAACATTCGACAAACGTCGACCGTGACTCGGTTTTTTTAGCATGTACTACAAACTTCCCTGTTTAAGTTTCCAAAGAAGGGTTCCATTTGAAGAAATCTTTAATTTTTTTACGCACTCCGTTTCTTAGAAATAATATTCTAAATCATCAAGCCTTATCATTCCTCACAAAAATTTCGACAAACGTCGACCGTGACTAGGTTTTTTTAGCACGTACTACAAACTTCCCTGTTTAAGTTTCCAAAGAAGGGTTCCATTTGAAGAACTCTTTTATTTTTTTATGCACTCCGTTTCTTAGAAATAATATTCTAAATCATCAAGCTTTATCATTCCTCACAAAATTTTCGACAAACGTCGACCGTGACTCGGTTTTTTTTAGCACGTAATACAAACTTCCCTTTTTGGGTTTCCGAAGAAGGGTTCCATTTGAAGAACTCTTTTACTGTTTTGTTCACTTCGTTTCGTAGAAATAATATTCTAAATCATCAAGTCTTATCATTCCTCACAAAACTTTCGACAAACGTCGACCGTGACTCGGTTTTTTTAGCACGTACTACAAACTTCCCTTTTTGGGTTTCCGAAGAAGGGTTCCATTTGAAGAACTCTTTTACTGTTTTGTTCACTTCGTTTCGTAGAAATAATATTCTAAATCATCAAGTCTTATCATTCCTCACAAAACTTTCGACAAACGTCGACCGTGACTCGGTTTTTTTAGCACGTACTACAAACTTCCCTTTTTGGGTTTCCGAAGAAGGGTTCCATTTGAAGAACTCTTTTACTGTTTTGTTCACTTCGTTTCGTAGAAAAAATATTCTAAATCATGAAGCCTTATCATTCCTCACAAAACTTTCGACAAACGTCGACCGTGACTCGGTTTTTTTAGCACGTACTACAAACTTCCCTGTTTAAGTTTCCAAACAAGGGATCCATTTGAAGAACTCTTTTAGTTTTTTACGCACTCCGTTTCTTAGAAATAATATTCTAAATCATAAAGCCTTATCATTCCTCACAAAAATTTCGACAAACGTCGACCGTGACTCGGTTTTTTTTAGCACGTACTACAAACTTCCCTTTTTGGGTTTCCGAAGAAGGGTTCCATTTGAAGAACTCTTTTACTGTTTTGTTCACTTCGTTTCGTAGAAAAAATATTCTAAATCATGAAGCCTTATCATTCCTCACAAAACTTTCGACAAACGTCGACCGTGACTCGGTTTTTTTTAGCACGTAATACAAACTTCCCTTTTTGGGTTTCCGAAGAAGGGTTCCATTTGAAGAACTCTTTTACTGTTTTGTTCACTTCGTTTCGTAGAA
>NW_019274703.1:0-2236 GCF_002738345.1 Cucurbita maxima | reverse complement strand
TTTTTTAGCACGTAATTCAAACTTCCACGATTTGGGTTTCCGAAGTAGGGTTCGATTTGAAGAAATCTGTTGACGGTTTTATGCACTCCGTTTCTTAGAAATAATATTCTAAATCATCAAGCCTGATAATTCCTCACAAAACTTTCAAAAAACGACGATCGTGACTTGATTTTTTTAGCACGTACTTCAAACTTCCACGATTTGGGTTTGCGAAGTAGGGTTCGATTTGAAGAACTCTGTTGACGTTTTTATGCACTCCATTTCTTAGAAATAATATGATAAATCGTGAAGCCTTATCATTCCTCACAAAACCTTCGAAAAACGACGATCGTGACTCGGTTTTTTTAGCACGTAATTTAAATTTCCACGATTTGAGTTTCCGAAGTAGGGTTCTATTTGAAGAACACTGTTGACGGTTTTATGCACTCCGTTTTTTAGAAATAATATGATAAATCATCAAGCCTCATCATTCCTCACAAAACTTTCGAAAAACGACGATCGTGACTCGGTTTTTTTAGCACGTACTTCAAACTTCCACGATTCGGGTTTGCGAAGTAGGGTTCGATTTGAAGAACTCTGTTGACGGTTTTATGCACTCCGTTTCATAGAAATAATATTCTAAATCATCAAGCCTTATCATTCCTCACAAAACCATCGAAAAACGACGATCGTGACTCGGTTTTTTTAGCACGTACTTCAAACTTCCACGATTTGGGTTTCCGAAGTAGGGTTCGATTTGAAGAACTCTGTTGACGTTTTTATGCAATCCATTTCTTAGAAATAATATGATAAATCATGAAGCCTTATCATTCCTTACAAAACCTTCGAAAAACGACGATCGTGACTCGGTTTTTTTACCACGTAATTAAATTTCCACGATTTGGGTTTCCGAAGTAGGGTTCGATTTGAAGAACTCTGTTGACGGTTTTATGCACTCCGTTTGTTAGAAAGAATATTCTAAATGATCAAGCCTTATCATTCCTCAAGAAACTTTCGAAAAACGACGATCGTGACTCGGTTTTTTTAGCACGTACTTCAAATTTTCCAGATTTGAGTTTCCGAAGTAGGGTTCGATTTGAAGAACTCTGTTGACGGTTTTATGCACTCCGTTTCTTAGAAATAATATGATAAATCATCAAGCCTTATCATTCCTCACAAAACTTTCGAAAAACGACGATCGTGACTCGGTTTTTTTAGCACGTACTTCAAATTTCCCAGATTTGGGCTTCCGAAGTAGGGTTCGATTTGAAGAACTCTCTTGGCGGTTTTATGCACTCCGTTTCTTATAAATAATATCCTAAATCATCAAGACTTATCATTCCTAACAAAACTTTCGAAAAACGACGATCGTGACTCGGTTTTTTTAGCACGTACTACAAACTTCCCAAATTTGGGTTTCCGAAGTAAGGTTTCGATTTGAAGAACTCTGTTGACGGTTTTATGCACTCCGTTTCTTAGAAAAAATATGATAAATCATCAAGACTTATCATTCCTAACAACACTTTCGAAAAACGACGATCGTGACTCGGTTTTTTTAGCACGTACTACAAACTTCCCAGATTTGGGTTTCCGAAGTAAGGTTTCGATTTGAAGAACTCTGTTGACGGTTTTATGCACTCCGTTTCTTAGAAATAATATGATAAATCATCAAGCCTTATCATTCCTCACAAAACTTTCAAAAAATGACGATCGTGATTCGGTTTTTTAGGCACGTACTTCAAACTTCCAAGATTTGGGTTTTGCGAAGTAGGGTTCGATTTTAAGAACTCTGTTGACGGTTTAATGCACTCCGTTTGTTAGGAAAAATATTCTAAATGATCAAGCCTTATCATTCCTCACAAAACTTTCGAAAAACGACGATCGTGACTCGGTTTTTTTAGCACGTACTTCAAATTTTCCAGATTTGGGTTTCCGAAGTAGGGTTCGATTTGAAGAACTCTGTTGACGGTTTTATGCACTCCGTTTCCAAGAAATAATATGATAAATCATCAAGCCTTATCATTCATCACAAATCTTTCGAAAAACGACGATCGTGACTCGGTTTTTTTTGCACGTACTTCAAATTTCCCAGATTTTGGTTTCCGAAGTAGGGTTCAATTTGAAGAACTCTGTTGACGGTTTTATGCACTCCGTTTGTTAGAAAGAATATTCTAAATGATCAAGCCTTATCATTCTTCACAAAACTTTCGAAAAACGACGATCGTGATTCGGTTTTTTTAGCACGTACTTCAAACTT
>NW_019274702.1:0-2237 GCF_002738345.1 Cucurbita maxima | reverse complement strand
GTTCGAAATTGTATTGTACATCTACATGCCTAATCATTCCCCACAAATGTGTTGAAAAACGTCGACCGTGACTCGGTTTTTTTAGCACGTTCTCCGTTGGTTCGAAATGGTATTGTACATCCACAAGTCTAATCATTCCCCACAAATGTTTTGGAAAACGTCGATCGTGACTCGGTTTTTTTAGCACGTACTCCGTTGGTTTGAAATTGATTTCTACATCCACAAGCCTAATCATTCCCCACAAATGTTTTGAAAAACGTCGACCGTGACTCGGTTTTTTTAGCACGTACTTCAAACGTCCCAGATTTGGGTTTCCGAAGTAGGGTTCGATTTGAAGCACTCTTTTACTGTTTTGATGCACTCCGTCGGTTCGAAATTGTATTCTAAAACTTCAAGCCTAATAATTAACCACAAATGTTTTGAAAAACGTCGACCGTGACTCGGTTTTTTTAGCACGTACTCCGTTGGTTTGAAATTGTATTCTACATCCAGAAGCCTAATCATTCCCCACAAATGTTTTGAAAAACGTCGACCGTGACTCGGTTTTTTTAGCACGTACTTCAAACGTCCCAGATTTGGGTTTCCGAAGTAGGGTTCGATTTGAAGCACTCTTTTACTGTTTTGATGCACTCCGTCGGTTCGAAATTGTATTCTAAAACTTCAAGCCTAATAATTTCCCACAAATGTTTTGGAAAACGTCGACCGTGACTCGGTTTTTTTAGCACGTTCTCCGTTGGTTCGAAATGGTATTCTACATCCACAAGCCTAATCATTCCCCACAAATGTTTTGAAAAACGTCGACCGTGACTCGGTTTTTTTAGCACGTACTTCAAACGTCCCAGATTTGGGTTTCCGAAGTAGGGTTCGATTTGAAGCACTCTTTAAAAGTGTTGATGCACTCCGTTGGTTCGAAATTTTATTGTACATCTACATGCCTAATCATTCCCAACAAATGTGTTGAAAAACGTCGACCGTGACTCGGTTTTTTTAGCACGTTCTCCGTTGGTTCGAAATGGTATTCTACATCCACAAGCCTAATCATTCCCCACAAATGTTTTGGAAAACGTCGACCGTGACTCGGTTTTTTTAGCACGTTCTCCGTTGGTTCGAAATTGTATTCTACATCTACAAGCCTAATCATTCCCCACAAATGTTTTGGAAAACGTCGACCGTGACTCGGTTTTTTTAGCACGTTCTCCGTTGGTTCGAAATTGTATTCTACATCTACAAGCCTAATCATTCCCCACAAATGTTTTGGAAAACGTCGACCGTGACTCGGTTTTTTTAGCACGTACTTCAAACGTCCCAGATTTGGGTTTCCGAAGTAGGGTTCGATTTGAAGCACTCTTTTACTGTTTTGATGCACTCCGTCGGTTCGAAATTGTATTCTAAAACTCAAGCCTAATAATTTCCCACAAATGTTTTGAAAAACGTCGACCGTGACTCGGGTTTTTTAGCACGTACTCCGTTGGTTTGAAATTGTATTCTACATCCACAAGCCTAATCATTCCCCACAAATGTTTTGAAAAACGTCGACCGTGACTCGGTTTTTTTAGCACGTACTTCAAACGTCCCAGATTTGGGTTTCCAAAGTAGGGTTCGATTTGAAGCACTCTGTTACAGTGTTGAGGCACTCCGTTGGTTCGAAATTGTATTGTACATCTACATGCCTAATCATTCCCCACAAATGTGTTGAAAAACGTCGACCGTGACTCGGTTTTTTTAGCACGTACTTCAAACGTCCCAGATTTGGGTTTCCGAAGTAGGGTTCGATTTGAAGCACTCTTTTACTGTTTTGATGCACTCCGTTGGTTCGAAATTGTATTCTACATCTACAAGCCTAATCATTCCCCACAAATGTTTTGAAAAACGTCGACCGTGACTCGGTTTTTTTAGCACGTACTCCGTTGGTTCGAAATTGTATTCTACATCCACAAGCCTAATCATTCCCCACAAATGTTTTGAAAAACGTCGACCGTGACTCGGTTTTTTTAGCACGTACTTCAAACGTCCCAGATTTGGGTTTCCAAAGTAGGGTTCGATTTGAAGCACTCTTTTACTGTTTTGATGCACTCCGTTGGTTCGAAATTGTATTGTACATCTACATGCGTAATCATTCCCCACAAATGTGTTGAAAAACGTCGACCGTGACTCGGTTTTTTTAGCACGTTCTCCGTTGGTTCGAAATGGTATTGTACATCCACAAGCCTAATCATTCCCCACAAATGTTTTGGAAA
>NW_019274701.1:0-2238 GCF_002738345.1 Cucurbita maxima | reverse complement strand
AAAGTACTCTTTGACTGTTTTATGCACTCCGTTTCTTAGAAATAATATTCTAAACTATCAAGCCTTATCATTCCTCACAAAACTTACGAAAAATGTCGACTGTGACTCGGTTGTTTTAGCACGTACTTACCACATCCCTGTTCGGTTTGACGAACTCTTTTACTGTTTTATGCACTTCGTTTCTTAGAAATAATATTCTAAATCATCAAGCCTTATCATTCCTCACAAAACTTTCGAAAAATGTCGACCGTGACTCGGGTTTTTTAGCACGTACTAAAAACTTCCCTGTTCGGGTTTCCGAAGAAGGGTTCGATTTGACGAACTCTTTTACTGTTTTATGCACTTCGTTTCTTAGAAATAATATTCTAAATCATCAAGCCTTATCATTCCTCATAAAAATTACGAAAAACGTCGACCGTGACTCGGTTTTTTAGCACGTACTAAAAACTTCCCTGTTCGGGTTTCCGAAGAAGGGTTCGATTTGACGAACTCTTTTACTGTTTTATGCACTTCGTTTCTTAGAAATAATATTCTAAATCATCAAGCCTTATCATTCCTCACAAAAATTTCGACAAACGTCGACCGTGAATCGGTTTTTTAACACGTACTAAAAACTTCCCTCTTTGGGTTTCCGAAGAAGGGTTCGATTTAAAGTACTCTTTGACTGTTTTCTGCACTCTGTTTCTTAGAAATAATAATCTAAACTATCAAGCCTTATCATTCCTCACAAAACTTACGAAAAATGTCGACTGTGACTCGGTTGTTTTAGCACGTACTAACAACATCCGTGTTTGGGTTTCCGAAGAAGGGTTCGGTTTGACGAACTCTTTTACTGGTTTATGCACAACGTTTCTTATAAATAATATTCTAAATCATCAAGCCTTATCATTCCTCACAAAACTTTCGAAAAATGTCGACCGTGACCTGGTTTTTTTAGCACGTACTAACAACTTCCTTGTTTGGGTTTCCGAAGAAGGGTTCGATTTGACGAACTCTTTTACTGTTTTACGCACTCCGTTTCTTAGAAATAATATTCTAAATCATCAAGCCTTATCATTCCTCACAAAACTTACGAAAAATGTCGACTTTGACTCGGTTGTTTTAGCACGTACTAACAACATCCCTGTTCGCTTTGACGAACTCTTTTACTGTTTTATGCACTCCGTTTCTTAGAAATAATATTCTAAATCATCAAGCCTTATCATTCCTCACAAAACTTACGAAAAATGTCGACTGTGACTCAGTTGTTTTAGCACGTACTAACAACTTCCCTGTTCGGGTTTCCGAAGAAGGGTTCGATTTAAAGTACTCTTTGACTGTTTTATGCACTCCGTTTCTTAGAAATAATATTCTAAATCATCAAGCCTTATCATTCCAAACAAAACTTTCGAAAAATGTCGACCGTGACTCGCGTTTTTTAGCACGTACTAAAAACTTCCCTGTTCGGGTTTCCGAAGAAGGGTTCGATTTGACGAACTCTTTTACTGTTTTATGCACTCCGTTTCTTAGAAATAATATTCTAAATCATCAAGCCTTATCATTCCTCACAAAAATTTCGACAAACTTCGACCGTGAATCGGTTTTTTAACACGTACTAAAAACTTCCCTCTTTGGGTTTCCGAAGAAGGGTTCGATTTAAAGTACTCTTTGACTGTTTTCTGCACTCTGTTTCTTAGAAATAATATTCTAAACTATCAAGCCTTATCATTCCTCACAAAACTTACGAAAAATGTCCACTGTGACTCGGTTGTTTTAGCACGTACTAACAACATCCCTGTTCGGTTTTCTGAAGAAGGGTTCGGTTTGACGAACTCTTTTACTGTTTTATGCACTCCGTTTCTTAGAAATAATATTCTAAATCATCAAGCCTTATCATTCCTCACAAAACTTTCGAAAAATGTCGACCGTGACACGGTTTTTTTAGCACGTACTAACAACTTCCCTGTTTGGGTTTCCGAAGAAGGGTTCGGTTTGACGAACTCTTTTACTGGTTTATGCACTCCGTTTCTTAGAAATAATATTCTAAATCATCAAGCCTTATCATTCCTCACAAAACTTTCGAAAAATGTCGACCGTGACTCGGTTTTTTTAGCACGTATTAACAACTTCCTTGTTTTGGTTTCCGAAGAAGGGTTCGATTTAAAGTACTCTTTGACTGTTTTATGCACTCCGTTTCTTAGAAATAATATTCTAAACTATCAAGCCTTATCATTCCTCACAAAACTTACGAAAAATGTC
>NW_019274700.1:0-2240 GCF_002738345.1 Cucurbita maxima | reverse complement strand
ACTATTCTAAATCATCATGCCTAATCATTCCCCAAAAAAGTTTCTTAAAAACTCGACAGTAACTCGGTTTTTTTTAGCACGTTCTTCAAACGTCCCGGTTTTGGTGTTTACGAATCAGGTTCGACTTGAAGCACTTTTCTACAGTAATATACACTCCGTTTCTTCGAAATACTATTCTAAATCATCATGCCTAATCATTCCCCAATAAAGTTTCTTAAAAACTCGAAAGTAACTCGGTTTTTTTAGCACGTTCTTCAAACGTCACGGTGTTGGTGTTTACTAATAAGGATTCGACTTTAAGCAGTTTTTTACTGTTTTATACACTCCGTTTCTTCAAAATACTATTATAAATCATCATGCCTAATCATTCCCTGAAAAAGTTTCTTAAAAATTGGACAGTAACTCGGTTTTTTTAGCACGTTCTTCAAACGTCCCGGTTTTGGTGTTTACGAATCAGGGTTCGACTTTAAGCACTTTTTTACTGTAATATACACTCCGTTTCTTCTAAATACTATTCAAAATCATCATGCCTAATCATTCCCCCAAAAAGTTTCTTAAAAATTGGACAGTTACTAGGTTTTTTTAGCACGTTCTTCAAACGTCCCGGTTTTGGTGTTTACGAATCAGGGTTCGACTTTAAGCACTTTTCTACTGTAATATACACTCCGTTTCTTCGAAATACTATTCTAAATCATCATGCCTAATCATTCCCCAATAAAGTTTCTTAAAAACTCAACAGTAACTCGGTTTTTTTAGCACGTTCTTCAAACATCCCGGTTTTGGTGTTTACGGATCAGGGTTCGACTTATAGCACTTTTTTACTGTAATATACACTCCGTTTCTTCTTAATACTATTCTAAATCATCATGCCTAATCATTCCCCAAAAAAGTTTCTTAAAAACTCGACAGTAACTCGGTTTTTTTAGCACGTTCTTCAAACATCCCGGTTTTGGTGTTTACGAATCAGGGTTCGACTTTAAGCACTTTTTTACTATTTTATACACTACGTTTCTTCGACATTCTATTCGAAATCATCATGCCTAATCATTCCCCAATAAAGTTTCTTAAAAACTCGAAAGTAACTCGGTTTTTTTAGCACGTTCTTCAAACGTCACGGTGTTGGTGTTTACTAATAAGGATTCGACTTTAAGCACTTTTTTACTATTTTATACACTACGTTTCTTCGACATTCTATTCGAAATCATCATGCTTAATCATTCCCCAAAAAAGTTTCTTAAAAACTCGACAGTAACTCGGTTTTTTTAGCACGTTCTTCAAACATCCCGGTTTTGGTGTTTACGAATCAGGGTTCGACTTATAGCACTTTTTTACTGTAATATACACTCCGTTTCTTCAAAATACTATTCTAAATCATCATGCCTAATCATTCCCCAATAAAGTTTCTTAAAAACTCGAAAGTAACTCGGTTTTTTTAGCACGTTCTTCAAACGTCACGGTGTTGGTGTTTACTAATAAGGATTCGACTTTAAGCACTTTTTTACTATTTTATACACTACGTTTCTTCGACATTCTATTCGAAATCATCATGCCTAATCATTCCCCAAAAAAATTTCTTAAAAAATCGACAGTAACTCGGTTTTTTTAGCACGTTCTTCAAACGTCTCGGTTTTGGTGTTTAGGAATCAGGGTTCGACTTTAAGCACTTTTTTACTGTAATATACACTCCGTTTCTTCGATATACAATTCNTCGATATACAATTCTAAATCATCATGCCTAATCATTGCCCAAAAAAGTTTCTTAAAAACTCGACAGTAACTCGAATTTTTTAGCACGTTCTTCAAACGTCCCGGTTTTAGTGTTTACGAATCAGGGTTTGACTTTAAGCACTTTTTTATTGTAATATACACTCCGTTTCTTCGATATACTATTCTAAATCATCATGCCTAATTATTCCCCCAAAAAGTTTCATAAAAAATTGATAGTAACTCGGTTTTTTTAGCACGTTCTTCAAACGTCCCGGTTTTGGTGTTTACGAATCAGGGTTCGACTTTAAGCACTTTTTTACTGTAATATACACTCCGTTTCTTCGAAATACTATTCTAAATCATCATGCCTAATCATTCCCCAAAAAAGTTTCTTAAAAAATCGACTGTAACTCGATTTTTTTAGCACGTTCTTCAAACGTCCCGGTTTTGGTGTTTACGAATCAGGGTTCGACTTTAAGCACTTTTCTACTGTAATATACACTCCGTTTCTTCGAAATACTATTCTAAATCAT
>NW_019274699.1:0-2077 GCF_002738345.1 Cucurbita maxima | reverse complement strand
CCTAACCCTGTCGGCGAGGATCTCCTCTACTTCTTTTGTTTCTTTTTGCCTCAGATCGATGCTCGGTCTTGTGGTTGCATTTCGTTGGTCGTCTTCTGAGTCAGGGTGGTATGGCTTCAAGTTGCTCACATGAATTACTAGGTGGATTTTCATCCATGTGGGGAGTGCAACTCGGTAGGAGGTAGTCCCGATCTTTTTAAGGACTTCAACCAGGCCTTCATACTTGCGAACTAGTCTCTGGTCCTTTCGGTTGCGAAATCTGATCTGTTCTGGTTTCAGCTTGATGAGGACTTGATCTCCGGCTCGGAATTGAAGGGGGCGACGCTTCTTGTCTGCCCACTTTTTCATATGCTTGGAAGCCTTTTCTAAATATGCCCGGGCTATATCTGTTGTCTGCTTCCATTCTCTTGTGAAGTTGTGAGCTTGAGGGTTTTTCCCTGCATAAGGATGATCGATAATGTGGGGTAAGGCCGGTTGTCGTCCACTTACAATTTCAAAGGGACTCTTTCCCGTAGATGAGCTGGTTTGACAGTTGAAGCAAAATTGGGCGACATCTAACAGTTGTATCCAGTTCTTCTGGCGAGCGTCGACGAAGTGACGTAAGTATTCTTCGAGCAAACAATTGAACCGTTCTGTCTGACCATCGGTTTGAGGGTGGTAACTCGAGGAGATGTTTAAGGTTGTTCCCAAGAAGGCGAATAACTCGGTCCAGAATGTCCCAATGAATCTGCCATCCCGATCACTGATGATGCTCGACGGAATACCCCATAACTTTACAACGTGTTTGAAAAATAGTTGAGCTGTGAGTTCGGCCGAGCATAATTTGGGAGTGGGGATGAACGTCGCATATTTTGAGAATCGGTCTACGATAACCAAGATAGCGTCATAGTCCCCGACTTTTGGGAGGTGTGTTATGAAGTTCAGAGATACACTTTCCCAGGGTCGTGTCGGCACAGGTAGAGGTTCCAAGAGTCCTGAGACTTTGGCTTTCTCGACTTTGTCCTGTTGACAGATGAGGCACGTCTTGGTGTATTGCATGATGTCGTCTCGCATGTTTGGCCAGAAGTACCCTTTCTTTATTAGAGCGTATGTTCTTTGCCACCCGGGGTGTCCGGCCCATAAGGTATCATGACATTCCTGAATGAGCTTCTTCCTCAGTTCTCCCGTTCTTGGGACATACAACCTGTTTCCTTTTGTCATCAGAAGGTCTCCCTCAACCCAAAACTGTCGTGTTTTCCCAGCTTTAGCTAGTTCGACGACGGCTTTGGCCGATGGGTCTTTATGTAAATGTTCCTTGATGATGTCGCGCATCGATCCATCGATCTTACTTGAGTGAATATGGGCTAACATGCACAGGGCCGCATGTTCGCCCTTCCGACTCAGTGCGTCGGCTGCTTGATTACTCTTCCCTGCTTTGTGTTCGAACTTGAAGTCGAATTCAGCCAACGACTCCTGCCATCGGGCTTGTTTTGCCGTCAATTTTGGTTGATCAAAGAAGAGGCAAATGGCGCTGTTATCCGTCTTCACTACGAACTGTGATCCCAAGAGATATTGTCTCCAGACTCGAAGGCAATGGACTACTGCCAGCATTTCTTTTTCGGAGACGGTGTATCTACGTTCGGCGTCATTGAGCTTTCGACTTTCGAAAGCGATGGGGTGGCCTTCTTGAATAAGGACCCCACCTAGGGCAAAGTCGGAAGCGTCTGTTTCTATTTCAAATGGCTTTGTAACATCTACCAATCCGAGGACAGGACCCCTCGTCATGGTTGTTTTCAGATCTTCAAAGGCCATTTGACAATCATCTGACCACGACCAAGTGTGGTCTTTCTTCAACAGCTCTGTCAATGGGGCGGCTCGTCGTGAAAACCCTTCGACGAACCGCCTATAGTAGTTGGCTAATCCTAAGAAGGACCGCAAATCGGACACGGAAGTAGGAACCTTCCATTCTTTGATAGCTTTTATCTTATCGCTATCCATACTAATCTGTCCACATCTGACGACATGTCCAAGGAAGTTGATGCATGTTTGTGCGAATGCACATTTCTCTTTCTTGACATACAGTTGGTTTTGTCGTAGC
>NW_019274698.1:1656-2240 GCF_002738345.1 Cucurbita maxima | reverse complement strand
ATCGTGTTTCAAAACTTTTGTAGGGAATGATTAGGCTTGATGATTTAGAATAGAATTTCAAAGAAACGGAGTGCAACAAAACACTAAAAGAGTTCTTCAAATCAAACCCTAATTCGAAAAACCAAATTAGGGACGTTTGAGGTACGTGCTAAAAAAAACGAGTCACGGTCGACATTTTTCAAAACTTTTGTGGGGAATGATTAGGCTTGATGAAGAAGAATAGAATTTTCAACAAACGGAGTGCATCAAAATAGTAAAAGAGTTCTTCAAATCGAACGCTACTTCGGAAACCCAAATCTGGGACGTTTGAAGTACGTGCTAAAAAACTGAGTCACGGTCGACGTGTTTCAAAACATTTGTGGGGAATGATTAGGCTTGATGATGTAGAATAAAATTTTGAACAAACGGAGTGCATCAAAACACTAAAATAGTCCTTCAACTCGAACCCTAATTCGATAACTCTAATCAGGGATGTTTGAAGTACGTGTTAAAAAAACCGAGTCACGGTCATCGTGTTTCAAAACTTTTGTAGGGAATGATTAGGCTTGATGATTTAGAATAGAATTTCAAAGAAACGGAGTGCA
>NW_019274698.1:1465-1647 GCF_002738345.1 Cucurbita maxima | reverse complement strand
GAAAAACCTAATCAGGGACGTTTGAGGTACGTGCTAAAAAAACCGAGTCACGGTTGACGTTTTTCAAAAAATTTGTGGGGAATGATTTGGCTTGATGATGTAGAATACAACTTCCAACGAACGGAGTTCATCAAAACAGTAAAAGAGTGCTTCAAATCGAAACCTACTTCGGAAACCCAAAT
>NW_019274698.1:0-1437 GCF_002738345.1 Cucurbita maxima | reverse complement strand
ACGTTTGAAGTACGTGCTAAAAAACTGAGTCACGGTCGATGTGTTTCAAAACATTTGTGGGGAATGATTAGGCTTGATGATGTAGAATAAAATTTTGAACAAACGGAGTGCATCAAAACACTAACAGAGTCCTTCAACTCGAACCCTAATTCGATAACCCTAATCAGNGGAATGATTAGGCTTGATGATTTAGAATAGAATTTAAAAGAAACGGAGTGCATCAAAACACTAAAAGAGTTCTTCAAATCAAACCCTAATTCGAAAAACCAAATCAGGGACGTTTGAGGTACGTGCTTAAACAACCGAGTCACGGTCGACATTTTTCAAAACTTTTGTGGGGAATGATTAGGCTTGATGAAGAAGAATAGAATTTTCAACAAACGGAGTGCATCAAAATAGTAAAAGAGTGCTTCAAATCGAACGCTACTTCGGAAACCCAAATCTGGGACGTTTGAAGTACGTGCTAAAAAACTGAGTCACGGTCGACGTGTTTCAAAGCATTTGTGGGGAATGATTAGGCTTGATGATGTAGAATAAAATTTTGAACAAACGGAGTGCATCAAAACACTAAAAGAGTCCTTCAACTCGAACCCTAATTCGATAACCCTAATCAGAGACGTTTGAAGTACGTGTTAAAAAAACCGAGTCACGGTCATCGTGTTTCAAAACTTTTGTAGGGAATGATTAGGCTTGATGATTTAGAATAGAATTTCAAAGAAACGGAGTGCAACAAAACACTAAAAGAGTTCTTCAAATCAAACCCTAATTCGAAAAACCTAATCAGGGACGTTTGAGGTACGTGCTAAAAAAACGAGTCATGGTCGACATTTTTCAAAACTTTTGTGGGGAATGATTAGGCTTGATGAAGAAGAATAGAATTTTCAACAAACGGAGTGCATCAAAATAGTAAAAGAGTGCTTCAAATCGAACCCTACTTCGGAAACCCAAATCTGGGACGTTTGAAGTACGTGCTAAAAAACCGAGTCACGATCGACGTTTTTCGAAAGTTTTGTGAGGAATGATTAGGCTTGATGATTTAGAATAGAATTTAAAAGAAACAGAGTGCATCAAAACACTAAAAGAGTCCTTCAACTCGAACCCTAATTCGATAACCCTAATCAGGGACGTTTGAAGTACGTGCTAAAAAACCGAGTCACGATCGACGTTTTTCGAAAGTTTTGTGAGGAATGATTAGGCTTGATGATTTAGAATAGAATTTAAAAGAAACAGAGTGCATCAAAACACTAAAAGAGTTCTTCAAATCAAACCCTAATTCGAAAAACCAAATCAGGGACGTTTGAGGTACGTGCTAAAAAAAAGAGTCATGGTCGACATTTTTCAAAACTTTTGTGGGGAATGATTAGGCTTGATGAAGAAGAATAGAATTTTCAACAAACGGAGTGCATCAAAATAGTAAAAGAGTGCTTCAAATCGAAC
>NW_019274697.1:0-2240 GCF_002738345.1 Cucurbita maxima | reverse complement strand
TCACGGTTGACGTTACTCGAAACTTTTGTGGGGAATGTTTAGTCTTGATGATTTCGAATAGAATGTCGAAGACACGGAGTGTGGAAAAATAATAAAAGAGTGCTTAAAATCGAAGCCCTAATTTGTGAACCCTAATCCAAGATGTTTTAACCACCTGCTAAAAAAACTGAGTAGCGGTCGGCGTTTTTCGAAATTCCTTTTGGGAGTGATCTGGCATAATGATTTATAATGGAATTGGGAAGAAACGTAGTGCATAAATCAGTAAAAGAGTGCTTCAAATCGATTCCCGAACCTTGGATGTTAGAAGTACGTTTTAAAAAGATCGCGTCACGGTTGACGTTACTCGATACTTTTGTGCGGAATGTTTAGTCTTGATGATTTAGAATAGAATGTCGAAGAGACGGAGTTTGGAAAAATAATAAAAGAGTGCTTAAAATCGAACCCTAATTTGTGAACCCTAATCCAGGACGTTTAAACCACCTGCTAAAAAAACTGAGTAGCGGTCGGCCTTTTTCGAAATTCCTATTGAGAGTGATCTGGAATAATGATTTTGAATAAAATTTGGAAGAAACGGAGTGCATAAAAAAGTAACACAGTGCTTCAAATCGATTCCCCTATCCTTGGACGTTAGAAAAACTTGTTAAAAAAACCGCTTCACGGTCGACGTTTCTTGAAAGTTTTGTGGGGAATGTTTAGTCTTGATGATTTAAAATAGAATGTCGAAGAAAAAGTGTGTGGAAAACTAGTAAAAGAGTGCTTAAAATCGAAGCCCTAATTCGTGAACCCTAATCCAGGACATTTTAACCACCTGCTAAAAAAACTGAGTAGCGGTCGGCGTTTTTCGAGATTCCTTTTGGGAGTGATCTGGCATATTGATTTAGAATAGAATTTTGAGGAAACGTAGTGCATAAATCAGTAAAAGAGTGCTTCAAATCGATTCCCGAACCTTGGACGTTAGAAGTACGTTCTAAAAAAACCGCGTCACGGTTGACGTTACTCGAAACTTTTGTGCGGAATGTTTAGTCTTGATGATTTAGAATAGAATGTCGAAGAGACGGAGTGTGGAAAAATAATAAAAGAGTGCTTAAAATCGAAGCCCTAATTTGTGAACCCTAATCCAGGACGTTTTAACCACCTGCTAAAAAAACTGAGTAGCGGTCGGCGTTTTTCGAAATTCCTGTTGGGAGTGATCGAGCATAATGATTTAGAATAGAATTTGGAAGAAACGGAGTGCATAAAACAGTAACAGAGTGCTTCAAATCGATTCCCCTATCCTTGGACGTTAGAAGTACTTGTTAAAAAAACCGCTTCACGGTCGACGTTTCTTGAAAGTTTTGTGGGGAATGTTTAGTCTTGATGATTTAAAATAGAATGTCGAAGAAAAAGTGTGTGGAAAACTAGTAAAAGAGTGCTTAAAATCGAAGCCCTAATTCGTGAACCCTAATGCAGGATATTTTAACCACCTGCTAAAAAAACTGAGTAGCGGTCGGCGTTTTCCGAAATTCCTTTTGGGAATGATCTGGCATAATGATTTAGAATAGAATTTGGAAGAAACGTAGTGCATAAATAAGTAAAAGAGTGCTTCAAATCGATTCCCGAACCTTGGACGTTAGAAGTACGTTTTAAAGAAACCGCATCACGGTTGACGTTACTCGAAACTTTTGAGGGGAATTTTTTGTCTTGAAGATTTCGAATAGAATGTCGAAGACACGGAGTGTGGAAACATAATAAAAGAGTGCTTAAAATCGAAGCCCTAATTTGTGAACCCTAATCCAGGACGTTTTAACCACCATAATAAAAGAGTGCTTAAAATCGAAGCCCTAATTTGTGAACCCTAATCCAGGACGTTTTAACCACCTGCTAAAAAAACTGAGTAGCGGTCGGCGTTTTTCGAAATTCCTTTTGGGAGTGATCTGGAATAATGATTTATAATGGAATTGGGAAGAAACGTAGTGCATAAATCAGTAAAAGAGTGCTTCAAATCGATTCCCGAACCTTGGACGTTAGAAGTACGTTTTAAAAAGATCGCGTCACGGTTGACGTTACTCGAAACTTTTGTGCGGAATGTTTAGTCTTGATGATTTAGAATAGAATGTCGAAGAGACGGAGTTTGGAAAAATAATAAAAGAGTGCTTAAAATCGAACCCTAATTTGTGAACCCTAATCCAGGACGTTTTAACCACCTGCTAAAACAACTGAGTAGCGGTCGGCGTTTTTCGAGATTCCTTTTGGGAGTGATC
>NW_019274695.1:0-2242 GCF_002738345.1 Cucurbita maxima | reverse complement strand
GAGGAATGGTAAGGCTTGATGATTTAGAATATTATTTCTAAGAAACGGAGAGCATAAAACTGTAAAAGAGTTCTCCAAATCGAACCCTACTTCGGAAACCCAAATCTGGGAAGTTTTTAGTACGTGCCAAAAAAACCGAGTCACGATCGACGTTTTTCGAAAGTTTTGTGAGGAATGGTAAGGCTTGATGATTTAGAATATTATTTCTAAGAAACGGAGAGCATAAAACTGTAAAAGAGTTCTTCAAATCGAACCCTACTTCGGAAACCCAAATCTGGGACGTTTTTAGTACGTGCCAAAAAAACCGAGTCACGATCGACGTTTTTCGAAAGTTTTGTGAGGAATGGTTAGGCTTGATGATTTAGAATATTATTTCTAAGAAACGGAGAGCATAAAACTGTAAAAGAGTTCTTAGAATCGAACCCTACTTCGGAAACCCAAATCTGGGACGTTTTAAGTACGTGCCAAAAAAACCGAGTCACGATCGACGTTTTTCGAAAGTTTTGTGAGGAATGGTAAGGCTTGATGATTTAGAATATTATTTCTAAGAAACGGAGAGCATAAAACTGTAAAAGAGTTCTCCAAATCGAACCCTACTTCGGAAACCCAAATCTGGGAAGTTTTTAGTACGTGCTAAAAAAACCGAGTCACGATCGACGTTTTTCGAAAGTTTTGTGAGGAATGGTAAGGCTTGATGATTTAGAATATTATTTCTAAGAAACGGAGAGCATAAAACTGTAAAAGATTTCTCCAAATCGAACCCTACTTCGGAAACCCAAATCTGGGATGCTTTTAGTACGTGCTAAAAAAACCGAGTCACGATCGACGTTTTTCGAAAGTTTTGTGAGGAATGGTAAGGCTTGATGATTTAGAATATTATTTCTAAGAAACGGAGAGCATAAAACTGTAAAAGAGTTCTTCAAATCGAACCCTACTTCGGAAACCCAAATCTCGGATGTTTTTAGTACGTGCCAAAAAAACCGAGTCACGATCGACGTTTTTCGAAAGTTTTGTGAGGAATGGTAAGGCTTGATGATTTAGAATATTATTTCTAAGAAACGGAGAGCATAAAACTGTAAAAGAGTTCTTCAAATCGAACCCTACTTCGGAAACCCAAATCTGGGACGTTTTTAGTACGTGCGAAAAAAACCGAGTCACGATCGACGTTTTTCGAAAGTTTTGTGAGGAATGGTAAGGCTTGATGATTTAGAATATTATTTCTAAGAAACGGAGAGCATAAAACTGTAAAAGAGTTCTTCAAATCGAACCCTACTTCGAAACCCAAATCTGGGACGTTTTCAGTACGTGCCAAAAAAACCGAGTCACGATCGACGTTTTTCGAAAGTTTTGTGAGGAATGGTAAGGCTTGATGATTTAGAATATTATTTCTAAGAAACGGAGAGCATAAAACTGTAAAAGAGTTCTTCAAATCGAACCCTACTTCGGAAACCCAAATCTGGGACGTTTTTAGTACGTGCCAAAAAAACCGAGTCACGATCGACGTTTTTCGAAAGTTTTGTGAGGAATGGTAAGGCTTGATGATTTAGAATATTATTTCTAAGAAACGGAGAGCATAAAACTGTAAAAGAGTTCTTCAAATCAAACCCTACTTCGGAAACCCAAATCTGGGACGTTTTTAGTACGTGCCAAAAAAACCGAGTCACGATCGACGTTTTTCGAAAGTTTTGTGAGGAATGGTAAGGCTTGATGATTTAGAATATTATTTCTAAGAAACGGAGAGCATAAAACTGTAAAAGAGTTCTTCAAATCGAACCCTACATCGGAAACCCAAATCTGGGACGTTTTTAGTACGTGCCAAAAAAACCGAGTCACGATCGACGTATTTCGAAAGTTTTGTGAGGAATGGTAAGGCTTGATGATTTAGAATATTATTTCTAAGAAACGGAGAGCATAAAACTGTAAAAGAGTTCTTCAAATCGAACCCTACTTCGGAAACCCAAATCTGGGACGTTTTTAGTACGTGCCAAAAAAACCGAGTCACGATCGACGTTTTTCGAAAGTTTTGTGAGGAATGGTAAGGCTTGATGATTTAGAATATTATTTCTAAGAAACGGAGAGCATAAAACTGTAAAAGAGTTCTTCAAATCGAACCCAACTTCGAAAACCCAAATCTGGGACGTTTTTAGTACGTGCCAAATAAACCGAGTCACGATCGACGTTTTTCGAAAGTTTTGTGAGGAATGGTAAGGCTTGATGATTTAGAATATTATTTCTAAGAAAC
>NW_019274694.1:0-2246 GCF_002738345.1 Cucurbita maxima | reverse complement strand
AAGTACGTGCTAAAAAACCCGAGTCACGGTCGACATTTTTAAAACTTTTGTAGGGAATGATTAGGCTTGATGATGTAGAAAAGAATTTCCAACAAGCGGAGTGCATCCAAACAGTAAAAGAGTCCTTTAAATCGAACCCTACTTCGAAAACCCAAATCTGGGACGTTTGAAGTACGTGATAAAAAACCGAGTCACGGTCGACGTTTTTCAAAACTTTTGTGGGGAATGATTCGGAATAATGATTTAGAGTAGAATTTTGAAGAATCATAGTGCATAAAATAGTAAAAGATTGCTTCAAATCGAACCCTACTTCGAAACACTAATCAGGGACGTTTGAAGTACGTGCTAAAAAACCCGAGTCACGGTCGACATTTTTAAAACTTTTGTAGGGAATGATTAGGCTTGATGATGTAGAAAAGAATTTCCAACAAGCGGAGTGCATCCAAACAGTAAAAGAGTCCTTCAAATCGAAACCTAATTCGAAAACCCAAATTTGGGACGTTTGAAGTATGTGGTAAAAAAACCGAGTCACGGCCGACATTTTTAAAAAGTTTTGTGGGGAATGATTAGGCTTTTTGATTTAGAATAGAATTTCAACGAAACGGAGTGCATAAAATAGTAAAAGTGTGCTTCAAAATGAGCCCTACTTCGGAAACCCAAATCTTGGAAGTTTGAAGTACGTGCTAAAAAAACCGAGTAACGGTCGACGTTTGTTGTTAGTTTTGTGGGGAATGAATAGGCTTGTAGATGTAGAATACAATTTCGAACCAACGGAGTGCATCAAAACAGTAAAAGAGTGCTTCAAATCGAACCCTACTTCGAAAACCCAAATCTGGGACGTTTGNNGTTTGAAGTACGTGATAAAAAACCGAGTCACGGTCGACGTTTTTCAAAACTTTTGTGGGGAATGATTCGGAATAATGATTTAGAGTAGAATTTTGAAGAATCATAGTGCATAAAATAGTAAAAGATTTTTTCAAATCGAACCCTACTTCGAAACACTAATCAGGGACGTTTGAAGTACGTGCTAAAAAACCCGAGTCACGGTCGACATTTTTAAAACTTTTGTAGGGAATGATTAGGCTTGATGATGTAGAAAAGAATTTCCAACAAGCGGAGTGCATCCAAACAGTAAAAGAGTCCTTCAAATCGAAACCTAATTCGAAAACCCAAATTTGGGACGTTTGAAGTATGTGGTAAAAAAACCGAGTCACGGCCGACATTTTTAAAAAGTTTTGTGGGGAATGATTAGGCTTTATAATTTAGAATAGAATTTCAACGAAACGGGGTGCATAAAATAGTAAAAGTGTGCTTCAAAATGAGCCCTACTTCGGAAACCCAAATCTGGGACGTTTGAAGTACGTGCTAAAATAACCGAGTCACGGTCGA
Source organism: Cucurbita maxima (assembly GCF_002738345.1). Classification (NCBI taxonomy): domain Eukaryota; kingdom Viridiplantae; phylum Streptophyta; class Magnoliopsida; order Cucurbitales; family Cucurbitaceae; genus Cucurbita; species Cucurbita maxima. The sequence goes on along the minus strand of NW_019274694.1, from coordinate 857 downwards.
CGTTTGTTGGAAGTTTTATGGGGAATGAATAGGCTTGTAGATGTAGAATACAATTTCGAACCAACGGAGTGCATCAAAACAGTAAAAGAGTGCTTCAAATCGAACCCTACTTCGAAAACCCAAATCTGGGACGTTTGAAGTACGTGCTAAAAAACCGAGTCACGGTCGACGGTTTTCAAAACTTTTGTGGTGAATGATTCGGAATAATGATTTAGAGTAGAATTTTGAAGAATCATAGTGCATAAAATAGTAAAAGATTGCTTTAAATCGAACCCTACTTCGAAACACTAATCAGGGACGTTTGAAGTACGTGCTAAAAAACCGAGTCACGGTCGACGTTTTTCAAAACTTTTGTGGGGAATGATTCGGCATAATGATTTAGAATCGAATTTTGAAGAATCATAGTGCATAAAATAGTAAAAGATTGCTTCAATTCGAACCCTACTTCGAAACACTAATCAGGGACGTTTGAAGTACGTGCTAAAAAACCCGAGTCACGGTCGACATTTTTAAAACTTTTGTAGGGAATGATTAGGCTTGATGATGTAGAAAAGAATTTCCAACAAGCGGAGTGCATCCAAACAGTAAAAGAGTCCTTCAAATCGAAACCTAATTCGAAAACCCAAATTTGGGACGTATGAAGTATGTGGTAAAAAAACCGAGTCACGGCCGACATTTTTAAGAAGTTTTGTGGGGAATGATTAGGCTTTATGATTTAGAATAGAATTTGAACGAAACGGAGTGCATAAAATAGTAAAAGTGTGCTTCAAAATGAGCCCTACTTCGGAAACCCAAATCTGGGACGTTTGAAGTACGTGCTAAAAAAACCGAGTCACGGTCGACGTTTGTTGGAGTTT
>NW_019274693.1:0-2246 GCF_002738345.1 Cucurbita maxima | reverse complement strand
TAGAAGGGAGCTTGGAATTAAATTCTTTATAGTTGAGATAAGGGATATTTTAGTCCAACCAAGTATACTTTTTAGTTTTAAAATTAATCAATTTTTTAAGTTTAAAATAAATTGATTTTTTAGTTTTAATTTTATTCCAAATAAATTAATTTTGATGTGGTGTTATGTATTTTAATAAAATTAACATCAACTTAATCAACAAAAATTTGTATTTTTTTTTTTAAATTATAAGCTAAATTAATAAAAATACCTTTGAAATTTGCACTTTATCTAAAAAAAAATTACTCATAATTTTTTTAAAAAAAAAATACTGTTGAATTTTCAAAAAAAAAAAAAAAAACTTCAAAACTACTCTTTAACTTTCAAAAGTGTTTAAAAAGGATAGAGGATGAGAAAATTGTGTTCATGGGGAGAAAATTGAAGGTTATTTTAGGGGAAGGTTTTCAAGATCAGTATAAGATCCTGAAAACATAACAAGAAGTAATATCCTAGCTTAAGGTCGCCATTAAAAACCTACTAGTAGGCTGCTTACTAAGTTTTACTCACTCCTAGAAGAATGGATAGTTCCAGAAATGGCACTCTAATTAGAATCAGAGCATCTACCGTGACCATCCGAGCAAAATCCTTCGAACTCAAATCTCAACCGTCAGATCTCCTCCAAAATTTGATATGATCTAGAACGAACACGCACGGATCATCACATCCAACGACTAGTATTCAAAGCCAAGGTCGGTAAGGCTATGATCGGAGTTGATATCTCCGAAAAATTATTCAAAAAGTTCGATCTCTAAATAACGAAGATTCTGGTGCTCTCAATGTCGGTTTAAGCATCTCCTATAAAGTCTGAAATAGGAGCAACAATATGGAATAAGAATCGAGAAAGGTCGATCCCCCAATCGAAAGCAATGAGCGTTTAGATTATGGGTCTCCTACTCTCAGATTTCTTCCAAATTCGAGAGCAATCCTCCACCATTTCTCTTCAATCTTATTCCTACAGTTTCTCAACAAGATTACCCACAAGTTCTATGAAGGAATAGAGTGTTGAAAGTGCCTAGAAACCATTCCCCCAATTCAATCCTCCATTGAAGAACATCAAGAAAAACTTTAAAATCCAATCCGAGGATACATGATGACTCGTCGAGCAAAAATGATTCCAATCAGTTTCTGCACCACCAAGGAATACTTCCATAGAAGACCACGAAGAAAAATAACCTCGAGAGCGTGCCGAATTGAAGGAAATAGGTTTCAAAATTAAATTGGGGATAAGAGTCGAATTCCTATCTGCATTCTCTTTTCCTTCAAATTAAGGATTCCTCTAGTTTCAGAGGAAGAATTTTAGTAAACTTGATGAAGGAATCGAAAGCTGAAACGTCATCGAACAAACTACCCACGAGATCGAAATCTTGCGTTTCGAGCGAGTAGCATACCGAGATCGATTTCTAGAAGTTAAGGTCCTACACTCAAAGACGTTCCTCCAAAACCAATTCCTTTAGCTTGAAGATAAGATATGGAAGAGGTTCAATGAAGAAATAGGGCCTTGAAACCCCTAGAATCGGCTACCCAATAAGAAATCCTTTGTTTTATCTCCAACGATAAATCAGATTTTGCATGAACTTTGGAAGCGAATATCTTACGCTACGATCCACGAGAAGGTATCAAATAAATCCCTAGCCCTTTCTTGTAACATCCATCTTTAAGTTTCACGAAGAAATCAAGGAGAGAAACGCTGTAAATTTGGCTGTACAAGCCGAGTTTCAAATGGCGGCAATGCGAAAAATGCGCATCTTCTTCCTGTTTAGAGGAAGAAAACGATGATATGGCCAGTTCAATTGAACTGTCCAAGTCAACTCAAAATTTGACATTTTCTCAAATTTTCTCAATTATATTCCCATTCTAGATCGATTCTCGTAAAAAACATTATAGTTTCATAAACTAGACACAATAAGGAGTATGTGGAAGGAAATTTGAAGTAATTCAGATATTGGAAGCTCAATAATGGAGGTCCTAAACGTCTACGACGAGACAAGTAGCCCCCTTGGACTCTTTGTTAAGAAATACTTGTAGAAATCGCTTTGATTTTCATATGAACCCTAAAGCAAGTATGAATTAAGAATATATGGAAAAAAAAAACCCAAAGAACCCTGAGTTAAGACCCTGAACCAATCAAATAGCTCGAGATTTAAGTAATGTTAAAATAACCCACTATCTGAGCTCCGCTGTCTATCAAATTTTAATACTGAGCATTT
>NW_019274692.1:0-2246 GCF_002738345.1 Cucurbita maxima | reverse complement strand
TTTCGAATTAAGGTTACGATTTTATGCACTTTTTAACTGCTTATACACTCTGTCATTTCGACATTCTGTTGTAAATCATCATGCTTAATCATTCCCCGGAAAAGTTTCTTAAAATATGGACATTTACCCGGTTTTCTCAGCACGTGTTTCATACGTCTCGGTTCTGGATTTTGTGAATTAGGCTTTCGATTTTAAGAAATTTATTGCTGCTTTATACACTCAGTTTCTTCGACATTCAATTCGAAATCATCGTGCCTAATCATTCCCCACAAGAGTTTTCAAAAACATTCTCAGTTTCTAGTTTTTTTTAGCACGTGTTTCAAAAGTACCTGTTTGGGGTTTACGAAATAGGGTTTCAATTTTTAGCACTTTTTTACTGCTTCATACACTCCGTTTCTTCGACCCTCTATATTCAATCATCATGCCTAATCATTCCCCATGAAAGTCTTGAAAATCATGGACAACTACTCGGTTATTTTTAGCACATTTTTCAAACGTCTCGGTTTGGGGTTTTCGAATTAAGGTTACGAGTTTATGCACTTTTTAACTGCTTATACACTCTGTTATTTCGATATTCTGTTGTAAATCATCATGCTTAATCATTCCCCGGAAAAGTTTCTTAAAATATGGACATTTACTCGGTTTTCTCAGCACGTGTTTCATACGTCTCGGTTCTAAATTTTGTGAATTAGGCTTTCGATTTTAAGAAATTTATTGCTGCTTTATACACTCCGTTTCTTCGACATTCAATTCGAAATCATCGTGCCTAATCATTCCCCACAAAAGTTTTCAAAACCATTCATAGTTTCTAGTTTTTTATTAGGACGTGTTTCACAAGTTCCTGTTTGGGGTTTACGAAATTGGGTTTCAATTTTAAGCACTTTTTTACTGCTTCATACACTCCGTTTCTTCGACCCTGTATATTCAATCATCATGCCTAATCATTCCCCATGAAAGTCTTGAAAATCATGGACAACTACTCGGTTATTTTTAGCACATTTTTCAAACGTCTCGGTTTGGGGTTTTCGAATTAAGGTTACGATTTTATGCACTTTTTAACTGCTTATACACTCTGTCATTTCGACATTCTGTTGTAAATCATCATGCTTAATCATTCCCCGGAAAAGTTTCTTAAAATATGGACATTTACTCGGTTTTCTCAGCACGTGTTTCATACGTCTCGGTTCTGGATTTTGTGAATTAGGCTTTCGATTTTAAGAAATTTATAGCTGCTTTATGCACTCCGTTTCTTCGACATTTAATTCGAAATCATCGTGCCTAATCATTCCCCACAAAAGTTTTCAAAACCATTCACAGTTTCTAGTTTTTTTTTAGGACGTGTTTCAAAAGTTCCTGTTTGGGGTTTACGAAATAGGGTTTCAATTTTAAGCACTTTTTTACTGTTTCATACACTCCGTTTCGTCGACCCTCTATATTCAATCATCATGCCTAATCATTCCCCATGAAAGTCTTGAAAATCATGGACAGCTACTCGATTTTTTTAGCACATTTTTCAAACGTCCCAGTTTAGGGTTTTCGAATTAGGGTTACGATTTTAAGCACTTTTTAACTGCTTTATACACTCTGTTATTTCGACATTCTGTTGGAAATCATCATGTTTAATCATTCCCCAGAAAAGTTTCTTAAAATATAGACATTTACTCGGTTTTTTCAGCACGTGTTTCATACGTCTCGGTTCTGGATTTTGTAAAATAGGCTTTCGATTTTAAGAAATTTATTGCTGCTTTATACACTCCGTTTCTTCGACCCCGTATATTCAATCATCATGCCTAATCATTCCCCATGAAAGTCTTGAAAATCATGGACAGCTACTCGGTTATTTTTAGCACATTTTTCAAACGTCCCGGTTTGAGGTTTTCGAATTAGGGTTACGATTTTGAGCACTTTTTAACTGCTTTATACACTCTGTTATTTCCACATTCTGTTTTAAATCATCATGCTTAATCATTCCCCAGAAATGTTTCTTAAAATATAGACATTTACTCGGTTTTTTCTAAATCATCATGCTTAATCATTCCCCAGAAATGTTTCTTAAAATATAGACATTTACTCGGTTTTTTCAGCACGTGTTTCATACGTCTCGGTTCTGGATTTTGTGAAATAGGCTTTCAATTTTAAGAAATTTATTGCTGCTTTATACACTCCGTTTCTTCGACATTCAATTCGAAATCATCGTGCCTAATCATTCCCCACAAAAGTTTTCAAAACCATTCACAGTTTCTAGT
>NW_019274691.1:507-2138 GCF_002738345.1 Cucurbita maxima | reverse complement strand
TGATTTAATGAGCCATTCGCAGTTTCACAGTCTGAATTAGTTCATACTTACACATGCATGGCTTAATCTTTGAGACAAGCATATGACTACTGGCAGGATCAACCAGGTAGCATTCCAACACGACGTTTCAAACCGGCATGCCACCACATTTCACCACCCTCCCCCTCCAAATGGAGCGTGAGAGAGGCAACAGCGGCGGCAACGCAAGAGCAAGCGTCATTCTTTCATGCTTCGTTTAGCAATAATACATAGGCAACATTGTTCGAGGGGTTTTCCCAAGCACATCATGCCGCCAGATGCACGGCATCCGAGAGTGCAAGCAACCGACACACATTTCGCAACAACCCATTCAAAAGGTTTGAAGCGATATGCAAAGCGGGCTTCCAAGTTCGTCATGCACCCGACAAGGGTGCCGACAGAAAGGGACTAACAAGACTCGATGCCTACCGGTGCACGAGGTAATCTGTGCAAGAACCAACGGACTACGGTCACTCAAAATACTTTGGGACACACCAATGAGGAGGCGATGTCGCCCACAGTTTGATGCCCGAGCATCAAGCCTACAGACCCAAGCAACCAAATCGCCACTCATGCGCCGTACGCTAAAACGACCTTGGACGACGATCGACTATTCACACCCACCGCGAGAGGGGGTTCAAAATCATCATTCGAAGCCAAGCCCAAAGCGTCGTGCGCGGTCAGGCCATCAACCATCCTAGAGACGGCCCGAGTTTGAAGGAAGCATCGAAACCATCCGTGCAAAGCGAGGCTCACGTCGCACGCCCGAAGGCACTTGACACCGCCCAACCGTGCACGTTCTGCCAACACGCAACCTTCAAAACATAGGGCTGCCCGAAGGATGGCCCGACGGCGTCACCACAACGCCGCACGCTCGACGAGGCTCATGTTGGACGCCCGAAGGCACCCAACTCCACCCCACCTTGCACGCTTTGTCGTCGCTCCGACCATCCACCATCCCGAAGGCAGAACAAGTTAGAAGGCCACATTCCATGCCCAACTTAGTCTCATGTCGCACGCCCAAAGGCACCCGATTCCAACCAGCCGAACATGTTCTGGCACCACAGGCCTTCAAAACATAGGGCTGCCCCAAGGATNTGCACGCTTTGTCGTCGTTCCGACCATCCACCATCCCGAAGGCAGCACAAGTTGGAAGGCCACATTCCATGCTCAACTGGTCTCATGTCGCACGCCCAAAGGCACCCGATTCCAACCAGCCGAACATGTTCTGGCACCACAGGCCTTCAAAACATAGGGCTGCCCCAAGGATGGCTCGACGGCGTCACCACAACGCCGCACGCTCGACGAGGCTCATGTTGGACGCCCGAAGGCACCCAACTCCACCCCACCTTGCACGCTTTGTCGTCGTTCCGACCATCCACCATCCCGAAGGCAGCACAAGTTGGAAGGCCACATTCCATGCTCAACTGGTCTCATGTCGCACGCCCAAAGGCACCCGATTCCAACCAGCCGAACATGTTCTGGCACCACAGGCCTTCAAAACATAGGGCTGCCCCAAGGATGGCCCGACGGCGTCACCACAACGCCGCACGATCGACGAGGCTCATGTTGGACGCCCGAAGGCACCCAACTCCACCCCACCTTGCACGCTT
>NW_019274691.1:0-263 GCF_002738345.1 Cucurbita maxima | reverse complement strand
CGCACGCTCGACGAGGCTCATGTTGGACGCCCGAAGGCACCCAACTCCACCCCACCTTGCACGCTTTGTCGTCGTTCCGACCATCCACCATCCCGAAGGCAGCACAAGTTGGAAGGCCACATTCCATGCTCAACTGGTCTCATGTCGCACGCCCAAAGGCACCCGATTCCAACCAGCCGAACATGTTCTGGCACCACAGGCCTTCAAAACATAGGGCTGCCCCAAGGATGGCCCGACGGCGTCACCACAACGCCGCACGCTCG
>NW_019274690.1:0-2247 GCF_002738345.1 Cucurbita maxima | reverse complement strand
ATGTCGACCGTGACTCGGGTTTTTTAGCACGTACTTCAAACGTCCCTGATTAGTGTTTCGAAGTAGGGTTCGATTTGAAGCAATCTTTTACTATTTTATGCACTATGATTCTTCAAAATTCGATTCTTAATCATTATACCGAATCATTCCCCACAAAAGTTTTGAAAAACGTCGACCGTGACTCGGTTTTTTAGCACGTACTTCAACGTCCCAGATTTGGGTTTTCGAAGTAGGGTTCGATTTGAAGCACTCTTTTACTGTTTTGATGCACTCCGTTGGTTCGAAATTGTATTCTACATCTACAAGCCTATTCATTCCCCACAAAACTTCCAACAAACGTCGACCGTGACTCGGGTTTTTTAGCACGTACTTCAAACGTCCCAGATTTGGGTTTCCGAAGTAGGGTTCGATTTGAAGCACACTTTTACTATTTTATGCAATCCGTTTCGTTGAAATTCTATTCTAAATCATAAAGCCTAATCATTCCTCACTAAACTTTTTAAAAATGTCGACCGTGACTCGGTTTTTTTACCAAATACTTCAAACGTCCCAAATTTGGGTTTTCGAATTAGGTTTCGATTTGAAGGACTCTTTTACTGTTTTGATGCACTCCGCTTGTTGGAAATTCTTTTCTACATCATCAAGCCTCTACAAACGTTTTAAAAATGTCGACCGTGACTCGGGTTTTTTAGCACGTACTTCAAACGTCCCCGATTAGTGTTTCGAAATAGGGTTCGATTTGAAGCACTCTTTTACTGTTTTATGTAATACATTTCTTTTAAATTCTATTATAAATCATCAAGCCTAATCATTCCTCACAAAAGTTTTAAAAAACGTCGACCGTGACTCGGTTTTTTTAGCACGTACTTCAAACGTCCCAGATTTGGGTTTCCGAAGTACGGTTCGATTTGAAGCAATCTTTTACTATTTTATGCACTATGATTCTTCAAAATTCGATTCTAAATCATTATGCCGAATCATTCCCCACAGAAGTTTTGAAAAACGTCGACCGTGACTCGGTTTTTTAGCACGTACTTCAAACGTCCCAGATTTGGGTTTTCGAAGTAGGGTTCGATTTGAAGCAATCTTTTACTATTTTATGCACTATGATTCTTCAAAATTCGATTCTAAATCATTATGCCGAATCATTCCCCACAAAAGTTTTTAAAAACGTCGACCGTGACTCGAGTTTTTAGCACGTACTTCAAACGTCCCAGATTTGGGTTTTCGAAATAGGGTTCGATTTGAAGCACTCTTTTACTGTTTTGATGCACTCCGTTGGTTCGAAATTGTATTCTACATCTGCAAGCCTATTCATTCCCCACAAAACTTCCAACAAACGTCGACCGTGACTCGGTTTTTTTAGCACGTACTTCAAGCGTCCCAGATTTTGGTTTCCGAAGTAGGGTTCGATTTGAAGCAATGTTTTACTATTTTATGCACTATGATTCTTCAAAATTTGATTCTAAATCATTATGCCGAATCATTCCCCACAGAAGTTTTGAAAAACGTCGACCGTGACTCGGTTTTTTAGCACGTACTTCAAACGTCCCAAATTTGGGTTTTCGAATTAGGTTTCGATTTGAAGGACTCTTTTACTGTTTTGATGCACTCCGCTTGTTGGAAATTCTTTTCTACATCATCAAGCCTAATCATTCCCTACAAAAGTTTTAAAAATGTCGACCGTGACTCGGGTTTTTTAGCACGTACTTCAAACGTCCCCGATTAGTGTTTCGAAATAGGGTTCGATTTGAAGCACTATTTTACTGTTTTATGTAATACATTTCTTTTAAATTCTATTATAAATCATCAAGCCTAATCATTCCTCACAAAAGTTTTAAAAAACGTCGACCGTGACTCGGTTTTTTTAGCACGTACTTCAAACGTCCCAGATTTGGGTTTCCGAAGTAGGGTTCGATTTGAAGCAATCTTTTACTATTTTATGCACTATGATTCTTCAAAATTCGATTCTAAATCATTATGCCGAATCATTCCCCACAAAAGTTTTTAAAAACGTCGACCGTGACTCGGGTTTTTAGCACGTACTTCAAACGTCCCAGATTTGGGTTTTCGAAGTAGGGTTCGATTTGAAGCACTCTTTTACTGTTTTGATGCACTTTGTTGGTTCGAAATTGTATTCTACATCTGCAAGCCTATTCATTCCCCACAAAACTTCCAACAAACGTCGACCGTGACTCGGTTTTTTTAGCACGTACTTCAAACGTCCCAGATTTGGGTTTCCGAAGT
>NW_019274689.1:1033-2232 GCF_002738345.1 Cucurbita maxima | reverse complement strand
TGAAGCACTCTTTTACTGTTTTATGTAATACATTTCTTTTAAATTCTATTATAAATCATCAAGCCTAATCATTCCTCACAAAAGTTTTAAAAAACGTCGACCGTGACTCGGTTTTTTTAGAACGTACCTTAAACGTCCCAGATTTGGGTTTCCGAAGTAGGGTTCGATTTGAAGCAATCTTTTACTATTTTATGCACTATGATTCTTAGAAATTCGATTCTAAATCATTATGCCGAATCATTCCCCACAAAAGTTTTGAAAAACGTCGACCGTGACTCGGTTTTTTAGCACGTACTTCAAACGTCCCAGATTTGGGTTTACGAAGTAGGGTTCGATTTGAAGCACTCTTTTACTGTTTTGATGCACTCCGTTGGTTCGAAATTGTATTCTACATCTACAAGCCTATTCATTCCCCACAAAACTTCCAACAAACGTCGACCGTGACTCGGTTTTTTTAGCACGTACTTCAAACGTCCCAGATTTGGGTTTCCGAAGTAGGGCTCATTTTGAAGCACACTTTTACTATTTTATGCACTCCGTTTCGTTGAAATTCTATTCTAAATCATAAAGCCTAATCATTCCCCACAAAACTTTTTAAAAACGTCGACCGTGACTCGGTTTTTTTACCACATACTTCAAACGTCCCAAATTTGGGTTTTCGAATTAGGGTTCGATTTGAAGGACTCTTTTACTGTTTTGATGCACTCCGCTTGTTGGAAATTCTTTTCTACATCATCAAGCCTAATCATTCCCTACAAAAGTTTTAAAAATGTCGACCGTGACTCGTGTTTTTTAGCACGTACTTCAAACGTCCCCGATTAGTGTTTCGAAATAGGGTTCGATTTGAAGCACTCTTTTACTGTTTTATGTAATACATTTCTTTTAAATTCTATTATAAATCATCAAGCCTAATCATTCCTCACAAAAGTTTTAAAAAACGTCGACCGTGACTCGGTTTTTTTAGAACGTACTTCAAACGTCCCAGATTTGGGTTTCCGAAGTAGGGTTCGATGTGAAGCAATCTTTTACTATTTTATGCACTATGATTCTTAGAAATTCGATTCTAAATCACTATGCCGAATCATTCCCCACAAAAGTTTTGAAAAACGTCGACCGTGACTCGGTTTTTTAGCACGTACTTCAAACGTCCCAGATTTGGGTTTACGAAGTAGGGTTCGATTTGAAGCACTCTTTTACTG
>NW_019274689.1:0-747 GCF_002738345.1 Cucurbita maxima | reverse complement strand
ATTTGAAGGACTCTTTTACTTTTTTGATGCACTCCGCTTGTTGGAAATTCTTTTCTACATCATCAAGCCTAATCATTCCCTACAAAAGTTTTAAAAATGTCGACCGTGACTCGGGTTTTTTAGCACGAACTTCAAACGTCCCCGATTAGTGTTTCGAAATAGGGTTCGATTTGAAGCACTCTTTTACTGTTTTATGTAATACATTTCTTTTAAATTCTATTATAAATCATCAAGCCTAATCATTCCTCACAAAAGTTTTAAAAAACGTCGACCGTGACTCGGTTTTTTTAGCACGTACTTCAAACGTCCCAGATTTGGGTTTCCGAAGTAGGGTTCGATTTGAAGACATCTTTTACTATTTTATGCACTATGATTCTTCAAAATTCGATTCTAAATCATTATGCCGAATCATTCCCCACAAAAGTTTTGAAAAACGTCGACCGTGACTCGGTTTTTTATCACGTACTTCAAACGTCCCAGATTTGGGTTTTCGAAGTAGGGTTCGATTTGAAGCACTCTTTTACTGTTTTGATGCACTCCGTTGGTTCGAAATTGTATTCTACATCTACAAGCCTATTCATTCCCCACAAAACTTCCAACAAACGTCGACCGTGACTCGATTTTTTAGCACGTACTTCAAACGTCCCAGATTTGGGTTTCCGAAGTAGGGCTCATTTTGAAGCACACTTTTACTATTTTATGCACTCCGTTTCGTTGAAATTCTATTCTAAATCATAAAGCCTAATC
>NW_019274688.1:318-2247 GCF_002738345.1 Cucurbita maxima | reverse complement strand
CACGTACTTCAAACGTCCCAGATTTGGGTTTTCGAAGTAGGGTTCGATTTGAAGAACTCTTTTACTGTTTTATGCACACCGTTTCTTCGAAATCCTTTTCTAAATCATCTAGCCTAATCATTTTTCACAAATATTTCGAAAAACATAGACCGTGACTCGGTTTTTTAGCACGTACTTCAAACGTCCCAGATTTGGGTTTCCGAAGTAGGGTTCGATTTGAAGAACTCTTTTACAGTTTTATGCACACCGTTTCTTCGAAATCCTTTTCTAAATTATCTAGCCTAATCATTTCTCACAAATATTTCGAAAAACATAGACCGTGACTCGGTTTTTTAGCACATACTTCAAACGTCCAAGATTTGGGTTTCCGAAGTAGGGTTCGATTTGATGAACTCTTTTACTGTTTTATGCACACCGTTTCTTCGAAATCCTATTCTAAATCATCAAGCCTAATCATTCCTCACAAAACTTTTTAAAAACCTCGGCTGTGACTCGGTTTTTTAAGTACGTACTTCAAACGTCCCAGATTTGGGTTTTCGAAGTAGGGTTCGATTTGAAGAACTCTTTTACTGTTTTATTCACACCGTTTCTTCGAAATCCTATTCTAAATCATCAAGCCTAATCATTCCACACAAATCTTTCGACAAACGTCGACCGTGACTCGGTTTCTTTAGCACGTACTTCAAACGTCCTTGATTTGGGTTTTCGAAGTAGGGTTCGATTTGAAGAACTCTTTTATCGTTTCCTCGAAATCCTATTCTTAATCTTCCAGCCTAATCATTCCACACAAAACTTTTGAAAAACTTCGACCGTGACTCGGTTTTTTTAGCACGTACTTCAAACGTCCCAGATTTGGGTTTCCGAAGTAGGGTTCGATTTGAAGAACTCTTTTACTGTTTTATGCACACCGTTTCTTCGAAATCCTTTTCTAAATCATCAAGCCTAATAATTCCACACAAATCTTTCGAAAAACGTCGACCGTGACTCGGTTTTTTTAGCACGTACTTCAAACGTCCCAGATTTGAGTTTCCGAAGTAGGGTTCGATTTGAAGAACTCTTTTACTGTTTTATGCACACCGTTTCTTTGAAATCTTATTCTAAATCATCAAGCCTAATCATTCCACACAAATCTTTTGACAAACGTCGACCGTGACTCGATTTCTTTAGCACGTACTTCAAACGTCCCAGATTTGGGTTTTCGAAGTAGGGTTCGATTTGAAGAACTCTTTTACTGTTTTATGCACACCGTTTCTTCGAAATCCTTTTCTAAATCATCAAGCCTAATAATTCCACAGAAATCTTTCGAAAAACGTCGACCGTGACTCGGTTTTTTTAGCACGTACTTCAAACGTCCCAGATTTGGGTTTCCGAAGTAGGGTTCGATTTGAAGAACTCTTTTACTGTTTTATGCACACCGTTTCTTCGAAATCCTTTTCTAAATCATCTAGCCTAATCATTTCTCACAAATATTTCGAAAAACATAGACCGTGACTCGGTTTTTTAGCACGTACTTCAAACGTCCCAGATTAGGGTTTTCGAAGTAGGGTTCGATTTGAAGAACTCTTTTACAGTTTTATGCACACCGTTTCTTCGAAATCCTATTCTAAATCATCAAGCCTAATCATTCCTCACAAATCTTTCGAAAAACAAAGACCGTGACTCGGTTTTTTTAACACGTACTTCAAACGTCCCAGATTTGGGTTTCCGAAGTAGGGTTCGATTTGAAGAACTCTTTTACAGTTTTATGCACACCGTTTCTTCGAAAACCTTTTCTAAATTATCTAGCCTAATCATTTCTCACAAATATTTCGAAAAACATAGACCGTGACTCAGTTTTTTAGCACGTATTTCAAACGTCCAAGATTTGGGTTTCCGAAGTAGGGTTCGATTTGATGAACTCTTTTACTGTTTTATGCACACCGTTTCTTC
>NW_019274688.1:0-140 GCF_002738345.1 Cucurbita maxima | reverse complement strand
GCCTAATCATTCCACACAAATCTTTCGAAAAACGTCGACCGTGACTCGGTTTCTTTAGCACGTACTTCAAACGTCCTTGATTTGGGTTTTCGAAGTAGGGTTCGATTTGAAGAACTCTTTTATCGTTTCCGCGAAATCCT
>NW_019274687.1:0-2248 GCF_002738345.1 Cucurbita maxima | reverse complement strand
CGTTTGAAGTACGTGCTCAAAAAACCGAGTCACGATCGACATTTTTAAAAAGTTTTGTGGGGAATGATTAGGCTTGATGATTTAGAATATATTTTCGAAGAAACGGAGTGCATCAAAACAGTAAAGGTGTTCATCAAATCGAACCCTACTTCGAAAACCCAAATCTGGGACGTTTGAAGTACGTGCTAAAAAAACCGAGTCACGATCGACATTTTTAAAAAGTTTTGTGGGGAATGTTTAGGCTTGACGATTTAGAATAGATTTTCGAAGAAACGGAGTGCATCAAAACAGTAAAAGAGTGCTTCAAATCGAACCGTACTTCGGAAACCCAAATCTGGGACGTTTGAAGTACGTGCTAAAAAAACCGAGTCACGGTCGACGTTTTTCTAAAGTTTTGTGAGGAATGTTTACGGTTGATGATTTAGAACAGAATTTCCAACAAACGGAGTGCATCAAAACAGTAAAAGAGTCCTTCAAATCGAACCCTACTTCGGAAACCCAAATCTGGGACGTTTGAAGTACGTGCTAAAAAAACCGAGTCACGATCGACATTTTTAAAAAGTTTTGTGGGGAATGTTTAGGCTTGATGATTTAGAATATATTTTCGAAGAAACGGAGTGCATCAAAACAGTAAAGGAGTTCATCAAATCGAACCCTACTTCGAAAACCCAAATCTGGGACGTTTGAAGTACGTGCTAAAAAAACCGAGTCACGATCGACAATTTTAAAAAGTTTTGTGGGGAATGTTTATGCTTGACGATTTAGAATAGATTTTTGAAGAAACGGAGTGCATCAAAACAGTAAAAGAGTGCTTCAAATCGAACCGTACTTCGGAAACCCAAATCTGGGACGTTTGAAGTACGTGCTAAAAAAACCGAGTCACGATCGACGTTTTTCTAAAGTTTTGTGAGGAATGTTTACGGTTGATGATTTAGAACAGAATTTCCAACAAACGGAATGCATCAAAACAGTAAAAGAGTCCTTCAAATCGAACCCTACTTCGGAAACCCAAATCTGGGACGTTTGAAGTACGTGCTAAAAAACTGAGTCACGGTCGATGTGTTTCAAAACTTTTGTGGGGAATGATTAGGCTTGATGATTTAGAATAGATTTTCGAAGAAACGGAGTGCATCAAAACAGAAAAGGAGTTCTTCAAATCGAACCCTACTTCGAAAACCCAAATCTGGGACGTTTGAAGTACGTTTTAAAAAAACGGAGTCACGGTCGACGTTTTTCAAAACTTTTGTGGGGAATGATTAGGCTTGATGATGTAGAATACAATTTCGAACAAACGGAGTGCATCAAAACAATAAAAGAGTGCTTCAAATCGAACCGTACTTCGGAAACCCAAATCTGGGACGTTTGAAGTACGTGCTAAAAAAACCGAGTCACGATCGACGTTTTTCTAAAGTTTTGTGAGGAATGTTTACGGTTGATGATTTAGAACAGAATTTCCAACAAACGGAATGCATCAAAATAGTAAAAGAGTCCTTCAAATCGAACCCTACTTCGGAAACCCAAATCTGGGACGTTTGAAGTACGTGCTCAAAAAACCGAGTCACGATCGACATTTTTAAAAAGTTTTGTGGGGAATGATTAGGCTTGATGATTTAGAATATATTTTCGAAGAAACGGAGTGCATCAAAACAGTAAAGGAGTTCATCAAATCGAACCCTACTTCGAAAACCCAAATCTGGGACGTTTGAAGTACGTTTTAAAAAAACTGAGTCACGGTCGACGTTTTAAAAAACTTTTGTGGGGAATGATTAGTCTTGATGATTTAGAATATATTTTCGAAGAAACGGAGTGCATCAAAACAGTAAAGGAGTTCATCAAATCGAACCCTACTTCGAAAACCCAAATCTGGGACGTTTGAAGTACGTGCTAAAAAAACCGAGTCACGATCGACATTTTTAAAAAGTTTTGTGGGGAATGTTTAGGCTTGACGATTTAGAATAGATTTTCGAAGAAACGGAGTGCATCAAAACAGTAAAAGAGTGCTTCAAATCGAACCCTACTTCGGAAACCCAAATCTGGGACGTTTGAAGTACGTGCTAAAAAAACTGAGTCACGGTCGACGTTTTTCTAAAGTTTTGTGAGGAATGTTTACGGTTGATGATGTAGAACAGAATTTCGAACAAACGGAGTGCATCAAAACAGTAAAGGAGTTCTTCAAATCGAACCCTACTTCGGAAACCCAAATCTGGGACGTTTGAAGTACGTTTTAAAAACACTGAGTCACGGTCGA
>NW_019274686.1:551-2249 GCF_002738345.1 Cucurbita maxima | reverse complement strand
TTCTAAATCATCAATACTAAACATTCCACACAAAAGTTTCGAAAAACGTCCAACGCTACTCAGTTTTTTTAGCAGGTGGTGAAAACGTCCTGGATTATGGTTCACAAAATAGGGCTTCGATTTTGAGCACTCTTTTACTGTTTTTCCACACTCCGTTTATTCGACATTCTATTCTAAATCATCAATACCCAACATTCCACACAAAAGTTTCGAAAAACGTCCAACGCTACTCAGTTTTTTAAGCAGGTGGTGAAAACGTCTTGGATTATGGTTCACAAAATAGGGCTTCGATTTTAAGCACTCTTTTACTGTTTTTTCACACTCCGTTTATTCGACATTCTATTCAAAATAATCAATACTAAACATTCCACACAAAATTTTCAAGAAACGTCGACCGTGACGCAGTTTTTTTAGCACGTACTTGTAACGTACAAGGTTAGCGAATCGATTTTAGGCACTCTTTTACTGTTATATGCACTCCGTTTCTTCCAAATTCTATTCTAAATCATTATGCTCGATCGCTCCCAAAAGGAATTTCGGAAAACGTCGACCGCAACTAAGTTATTTTAGCAGATGGTGAAAACGTCCTGGATTATGGTTCACAAAATAGGGCTTCGATTTTAAGCACTCTTTTACTTTTTTTTCACACTCCGTTTATTCGACATTCTATTCAAAATAATCAATACTAAACATTCCACACAAAAGTTTCAAGAAACGTCGACCGTGACGCAGTTTTTTTAGCACGTACTTGTAACGTCCAAGGTTAAAGAATCGATTTTAGGCACTCTTTTACTGTTTTATGCACTCCATTTCTTCCAAATTCTATTCTAAATCATTATGCTCGATCGCTCCCAAAAGGAATTTCGGAAAACGTCGACAGCAACTAAGTTATTTTAGCAGATGGTGAAAACGTCCTGGATTATGGTTCACAAAATAGGGCTTCGATTTTAAGCACTCTTTTACTGTTTTATGCACTCCGTTTCTTCCAAATTCTATTCTAAATCATTATGCTCGATCGCTCCCAAAAGGAATTTCGGAAAACGTCGACCGCTACTAAGTTATTTTAGCAGATGGTGAAAACGTCCTGGATTATGGTTCACAAAATAGGGCTTCGATTTTAAGCACTCTTTTACTGTTTTTCCACACTCCGTTTATTCGACATTCTATTCTAAATCATCAATACCCAACATTCCACACAAAAGTTTCAAGAAACGTCGACCGTGACGCAGTTTTTATAGCACGTACTTGTAACGTCCAAGGTTAGGGCATCGATTTTAAGCACTCTTTTACTGTCTTTCCACACTCCGTTTATTCGACATTCTATTCTAAATCATCAATACTAAACATTCCACACAAAAGTTTCGAAAAACGTCCAACGCTACTCAGTTTTTTTAGCAAGTGGTGAAAACGTCCTGGATTATGGTTCACAAAATAGGGCTTCGATTTTAAGCACTCTTTTACTGTTTTTNNNTTTTTTCACACTCCGTTTATTCGACATTCTATTCAAAATAATCAATACTAAACATTCCACACAAAAGTTTCAAGAAACGTCGACCGTGACGCAGTTTTTTTAGCACGTACTTGTAACGTACAAGGTTAGCGAATCGATTTTAGGCACTCTTTTACTGTTATATGCACTCTGTTTCTTCCAAATTCTATTCTAAATCATTATGCTCGATCGCTCCCAAAAGGAATTTC
>NW_019274686.1:0-151 GCF_002738345.1 Cucurbita maxima | reverse complement strand
ATCAATACTAAACATTCCACACAAAATTTTCAAGAAACGTCGACCGTGACGCAGTTTTTTTAGCACGTACTTGTAACGTACAAGGTTAGCGAATCGATTTTAGGCACTCTTTTACTGTTTTATGCACTCCGTTTCTTCCAAATTCTATTCT
>NW_019274685.1:0-2250 GCF_002738345.1 Cucurbita maxima | reverse complement strand
CAAATGAGAACCTCCCCCGCTCACGCCCATCGCGTTTCGATCATGCCGCCCCGCATGCGTTAAATCCGATTTTGTGCGCATGGCATGTCGGGTGCGATCATAACAGCACTAATGCACCGGATCCCATTAGAACTCCGCAGTTAAGCGTGCTTGGGCGAGAGTAGTACTAAGTTGGGTGACCACTTGGGAAGTCCTCGTGTTGCACCCCTTTTTTTCTTTCAATTTCTCCCAGTTCTTTTCTTCCTTTCTCTACAAATGAGAACCTCCCCCGCTCACGCCCATCGCGTTTCGATCATGCCGCCCCACATGCGTTAAATCCGATTTTGTGCGCATGGCATGTCGGGTGCGATCATACCAGCACTAATGCACCGGATCCCATCAGAACTCCGCAGCTAAGCGTGCTTGGGCGAGAGTAGTACTAAGCTGGGTGACCACTTGGGAGCACCCCTTTTTTTCTTTCAATTTCTCCGAGTTCTTTTCTTCCTTTCTCTACAAATGAGAACCTCCCCCGCTCACGCCCATCGCGTTTCGATCATGCCGCCCCGCATGCGTTAAATCCGATTTTGTGCGCATGGCATGTCGGGTGCGATCATAACAGCACTAATGCACCAGATCCCATCAGAACTCCGCAGTTAAGCGTGCTTGGGCGAGAGTAGTACTAAATTGGGTGACCACTTGGGAGCACCCCTTTTTTTCTTTCAATTTCTCCCAGTTCTTGTCTTNCCCGCATGCGTTAAATCCGATTTTGTGCGCATGGCATGTCGGGTGCGATCATAACAGCACTAATGCATCGGATCCCATTAGAACTCCGCAGTTAAGCGTGCTTGGGCGAGAGTAGTACTAAGTTGGGTGACCACTTGGGAGCACCCCTTTTTTTCTTTCAATTTCTCCCAGTTCTTGTCTTCCTTTCTCTACAAATGAGAACCTCCCCCGCTCACGCCCATCGCGTTTCGATCATGCCTCCCCGCATGCGTTAAATCCGATTTTGTGCGCATGGCATGTCGGGTGCGATCATACCAGCACTAATGCACCGGATCCCATCAGAACTCCGCAGNATCCGATTTTGTGCGCATGGCATGTCGGGTGCGATCATACCAGCACTAATGCACTGGATCCCATCAGAACTCCGCAGTTAAGCGTGCTTGGGCAAGAGTAGTACTAAGTTGGGTGACCACTTGGGAAGTCCTCGTGGTTGCACCCCTTTTTTTCTTTCAATTTCTCCCAGTTCTTTTCTTCCTTTCTCTACAAATGAGAANATCGCGTTTCGATCATGCCGCCCCGCATGCGTTAAATCCGATTTTGTGCGCATGGCATGTCGGGTGCGATCATACCAGCACTAATGCATCGGATTCCATCAGAACTCCGCAGTTAAGCGTGCTTGGGCGAGAGTAGTACTAAGTTGTGTGACCACTTGGGAAGTCCTCGTGTTGCACCCCTTTTTTTCTTTCAATTTCTCCCAGTTCTTTTCTTCCTTTCTCTACAAATGAGAACCTCCCCCGCTCACGCCCATCGCGTTTCGATCATGCCGCCCCGCATGCGTTAAATCCAATTTTGTGCGCATGGCATGTCGGGTGCGATCATACCAGCACTAATGCACTGGATCCCATCAGAACTCCGCAGTTAAGCGTGCTTGGGCGAGAGTATTACTAAGTTGGGTGACCACTTGGGAAGTCCTCGTGGTTGCACCCCTTTTATTCTTTCAATTTCTCCCAGTTCTTTTCTTCCTTTCTCTACAAATGAGAACCTCCCCCGCTCACGCCCATCGCGTTTCGATCATGCCGCCCCGCATGCGTTAAATCCGATTTTGTGCGCATGGCATGTCGGGTGCGATCATACCTGCACTAATGCACCGGATCCCATCAGAACTCCGAAGCTAAGCGTGTTTGGGCGAGAGTAGTACTAAGTTGGGTGACCACTTGGGAAGTCCTCGTGTTGCACCCCTTTTTTTCTTTCAATTTCTCCCAGTTCTTTTCTTCCTTTCTCTACAAATGAGAACCTCCCCCGCTCACGCCCATCGCGTTTCGATCATGCCGCCCCGCATGCGTTAAATCCGATTTTGTGCGCATGGCATGTCGGGTGCGATCATACCTGCACTAATGCACCGGATCCCATCAGAACTCCGAAGCTAAGCGTGCTTGGGCGAGAGTAGTACTAAGTTGGGTGACCACTTGGGAAGTCCTCGTGTTGCACCCCTTTTTTTCTTTCAATTTCTCCCAGTTCTTTTCTTCCTTTCTCTACAAATGAGAACCT
>NW_019274684.1:0-2250 GCF_002738345.1 Cucurbita maxima | reverse complement strand
TTTTATGCACTCCGTTTCATAGAAATAATATGATAAATCATCAAGCCTTATCATTCCTCACAAAACATTCGAAAAACGACGATCGTGACTCGGTTTTTTTAGCACGTACTTCAAACTTCCACGATTTGTGTTTCCGAAATAGGGTTCGATTTGAAGAACTCTGTTGAGGTTTTTATGCACTCCGTTTCTTAGAAATAAGATGATAAATCATCAAGCCTTATCATTCCTCACAAAACATTCGAAAAACGACGATCGTGACTCGGTTTTTTTAGCACGTACTTCAAACTTCCACGATTTGGGTTTCCGAACTAGGGTTCGATTTGAAGAACTCTGTTGACGGTTTTATGCACTCCGTTTCATAGAAATAATATGATAAATCATCAAGCCTTATCATTCCTCACAAAACATTCGAAAAACGACGATCATGACTCGATTTTTTTAGCACGTACTTCAAACTTCCACGATTTGGGTTTCCGAACTAGGGTTCGATTTGAAGAACTCTGTTGACGGTTTTATGCACTCCGTTTCATAGAAATAATATGATAAATCATCAAGCGTTATCATTCCTCACAAAACATTCGAAAAACGACGATCGTGACTCGGTTTTTTTAGCACGTACTTCAAACTTCCACGATTTGGGTTTCCGAACTAGGGTTCGATTTGAAGAACTCTGTTGACGTTTTTATGCACTCCGTTTCTTAGAAATAAGATGATAAATCATCAAGCCTTATCATTTCTCACAAAACTTTCGAAAAACGACGATCGTGACTCGGTTTTTTTAGCACGTACTTCAAACTTCCACGATTCGGGTTTCCGAAGTAGGGTTCGATTTGATGAATTCTGTTGACGGTTTTATGCACTCCGTTTCATAGAAATAATATGATAAATCATCAAGCCTTATCATTCCTCACAAAACTTTCGAAAAACGACGATCGTGACTCGGTTTTTTTAGCACGTACTTCAAACTTCCACGATTTGGGTTTCCGAACTAGGGTTCGATTTGAAGAACTCTGTTGACGGTTTTATGCACTCCGTTTCATAGAAATAATATGATAAATCATCAAGCCTTATCATTCCTCACAAAACATTCGAAAAACGACGATCGTGACTCTGTTTTATTAGCACGTTTTTCAAACTTCCACGATTTGGGTTTCCGAAATAGGGTTCGATTTGAAGAACTCTGTTGAGGTTTTTATGCACTCCGTTTCTTAGAAATAAGATGATAAATCATCAAGCCTTATCATTCCTCACAAAACATTCGAAAAACGACGATCGTGACTCGGTTTTTTTAGCACGTACTTCAAACTTCCACGATTTGGGTTTCCGAACTAGGGTTCGATTTGAAGAACTCTGTTGACGGTTTTATGCACTCCGTTTCATAGAAATAATATGATAAATCATCAAGCTTTATCATTCCTCACAAAACATTCGAAAAACGACGATCGTGACTCGGTTTTTTTNGAACTCTGTTGACGGTTTTATGCACTCCGTTTCATAGAAATAATATGATAAATCATCAAGCCTTATCATTCCTCACAAAACATTCGAAAAACGACGATCGTGACTCTGTTTTTTTAGCACGTACTTCAAACTTCCACGATTTGGGTTTCCAAACTAGGGTTCGATTTGAAGAACTCTGTTGACGTTTTTATGCACTCCGTTTCTTAGAAATAAGATGATAAATCATCAAGCCTTATCATTTCTCACAAAACTTTCGAAAAACGACGATCGTGACTCGGTTTTTTTAGCACGTACTTCAAACTTCCACGATTCGGGTTTCCGAAGTAGGGTTCGATTTGAAGAACTCTGTTGACGGTTTTATGCACTCTGTTTCATAGAAATAATATGATAAATCATCAAGCCTTATCATTCCTCACAAAACATTCGAAAAACGACGATTGTGACTCGGTTTTTTTAGCACGTACTTCAAACTTCCACGATTTGGGTTTCCGAACTAGGGTTCGATTTGAAGAACTCTGTTGACGGTTTTATGCACTCCGTTTCATAGAAATAATATGATAAATCATCAAGCCTTATCATTCCTCACAAAACATTCGAAAAACGACGATCGTGACTCGGTTTTTTTAGCACGTACTTCAAACTTCCACGATTTGGGTTTCCGTACTAGGGTTCGATTTGAAGAACTCTGTTGACGGTTTTATGCACTCCGTTTCATAGAAATAATATGATAAATCATCAAGCCTTATCATTCCTCACAAAACATTCGAAAAACGACGATCGTGACTCGGT
>NW_019274683.1:866-2256 GCF_002738345.1 Cucurbita maxima | reverse complement strand
TGCCTAATCATTCTCCACAAAAGTTTTCAAAAACATTCACAGTTTCTAGTTTTCTTTTAGCACGTGTTTCAAAAGTTCCTGTTTGGGGTTTACGAAATAGCGTTTCAATTTTAAGCACTTTTTTACTACTTCATACACTCCGTTTCTTCGACCCTCAATATTCAATCATCATGCCTAATTATTCCCCATGAAAGTTTTGAAAAACATGGACAGCTACTCGGTTTCTTTAGCACATTTTTCAAACGTCCCGGTTTGGGGTTTTCGAATTAGGGTTACGATTTTAAGCAATTTTTAACTGCTTTATACACTCTGTTATTTCGACATTCTGTTGTAAATCATCATGCTTAATCATTCCCCAGAAAAGTTTCTTAAAATATGGACATTTACTCGGTTTTCTCAGCACGTGTTTCATACGTCTCGGTTCTGGATTTTGTGAATTAGGCTTTCGATTTTAAGAAATTTATTGCTTCTTTATACACTCCGAATCTTCGACATTTAATTCGAAATCATCGTGCCTAATCATTCCCCACAAAAGTTTTCAAAACCATTCACAGTTTCTAGTTTTTTTTTAGCACGTGTTTCAAAAGTTCCTGTTTGGGGTTTACGAAATAGCGTTTCAATTTTAAGCACTTTTTTACTTCTTCATACATTCTGTTTCTTCGACCCTCTGTATTCAATCATCATGCCTAATCATTCCCCATTCAAGTTTTGAAAAACATGGACAGCTACTCGGTTTTTTTTAGCACATTTTTCAAACGTCCCGGTTTGGGGTTTTCGAATTAGGGTTACGATTTTAAGCCATTTTTAACTGCTTTATACACAATGTTATTTCGACATTCTGTTGTAAATCATCATGCTTAATCATTCCCCAGAAAAGTTTCTTAAAATATGGACATTTACTCGGTTTTCGTAGCACGTGTTTCATACGTCTCGGTTCTGGATTTTGTGAATTAGACTTTCGATTTTAAGAAATTTATTGCTGCTTTATACACTCCGTTTCTTCGACATTCAATTCAAAATCATCGTGCCTAATCATTCCCCACAAAACTTTTCAAAAACATTCGCAGTTTCTAGTTTTTGTAGCACGTGTTTCAAAAGTTCCTGTTTGGGGTTTACGAAATAGCGTTTCAATTTTAAGCACTTTTTTACTGCTTCATACACTCCGTTTCTTCGACCCTCAATATTCAATCATCATGCCTAATCATTCCCCACGAATGTTTTGAAAAACATGGACAGCTACTCGGTTTTTTTAGCACATTCTTTAAACGTCCCGGTTTGGGGTTTTCGAATTAGGGTTACGATTTTAAGCCATTTTTAACTGCTTTATACACAATTTTATTTCGACATTCTGTTGTAAATCATCATGCTTAATCATTCCCCAGAAAAGTTT
>NW_019274683.1:0-848 GCF_002738345.1 Cucurbita maxima | reverse complement strand
CTGCTTTATACACTCCGTTTCTTCGACATTCAATTCGAAATCATCGTGCCTAATCATTCCCCACAAAAGTTTTCAAAAACATTCACAGTTTCTAGTTTTTTTTTTAGCACGTGTTTCAAAAGTTCCTGTTTGGGGTTTACGAAATAGGGTATCAATTTTAAGCACTTTTTTATTGCTTCATACACTCCGTTTCTTCGACCCTCAATATTCAATCATCATGCCTAATCATTCCCCACGAATGTTTTGAAAAACATGGACAGCTACTCGGTTTTTTTAGCACATTTTTCAAACGTCCCGGTTTGGGGTTTTCGAATTAGGGTTACGATTTTAAGCAATTTTTAACTGCGTTATACACTCTGTTATTTCGACATTCTATTGTAAATCATCATGCTTAATCATTCCCCAGAAATGTTTCTTAAAATATGGACATTTACTCGGTTTTCGTAGCACGTGTTTCATACGTCTCGGTTCTGGATTTTGTGAATTAGACTTTCGATTTGAAGAAATTTATTGCTGCTTTATACACTCCGTTTCTTCGACATTCAATTCGAAATCATCGTGCCTAATCATTCCCCACAAAAGTTTTCAAAAACATTCGCAGTTTCTAGTTTTTTGTAGCACGTGTTTCAAAAGTTCCTGTTTGGGGTTTACGAAATAGCGTTTCAATTTTAAGCACTTTTTTACTACTTCATACACTCCGTTTCTTCGACCCTCTATATTAAATCATCATGCCTAATCATTCCCCATTCAAGTTTTGAAAAACATGGACAGCTACTCGGTTTTTTTTAGCACATTTTTCAAACGTCCCGGTTTGGGGTTTTCGAATTAGGGTTACGATTTTAAGCCAT
>NW_019274682.1:0-2258 GCF_002738345.1 Cucurbita maxima | reverse complement strand
TGGATACACAGCAACTGGCGACGAGAGAGAAGCATTTTAGCAAAAAGTTGAAATGTATCATAATGTGGCATGAATGACGGGTCAACCAGTCAACGAGGACTTGTTGTGAGACACCACTTTACTCGTTAATCCGCACACGACCCAGTCTACCCTCTATAACTCAAACAGTACCGAAGAACTGGAGTTCGATCCGCGTGCTCAAATCCTACCCGACCTGTTCACTAACCAACGACTCGCGTCTCGCGACTATACCTCTGCCAGACGTGTGGTAAACGCGTGTAGAGAACATCTTTTGTGCTTGAATATCGCATGGTACGCACATGTAGAAAACTTCTTTGGTGCTAGAAAAGCACGTGAGCGCGTGTATGGACTTTCTTTTTGTCCTGTAATCCTTCTCGAGAAGGCACATGACAAATCTGTTTATGTTGAAAGTCATTTTACTTATTTTTGTGTTTCTTTTTGCGGTTGGCGATGGGATGAGGAGATAATTGTGGGGAGGAATGGGAGGTTAGTGGAGAGAAGGAGAAAATGTTATTTTTGTTTATTTATTATTATTATTGTTATTTAACTATTTATTTTTATAATTATTTTTATTTATTAATTTTATTTTGGGCTATTACTTTATATCTCTCTAAAAGAACTTTGTCAGAAAGTATTTTTGTAATAGCCCAAAAATAAATAAAGAAATAAATAAAACAAAAAAAATAGTTAAAATAATAATAATAATAAATTAATTAATTAATTAAAATTAGAATTTAAAAAAAAAAAATTCCTCACCTCTCTCCACTAACCTCTCATCACTTTCCACAATTATCTTTTTTTGTCGGTTTTTACCGTAAAATCCCATCTCAGATTTTCTTTTTCTCTATAGTTATAGTTAAAAGAAATTAATTTAGGATCTTACATATTTAGGGATTTTTCTCATATAAAATTAATTAGATTTTTGTTAGTATTTTAATTATAAGAATAAAGGTTATAAGGTTAGATTCAATAAAATTTTAGTTGGGGGATCTATAAATAATAGACTTAAATTAGCCAGTAATATC
The DNA here is from genome assembly GCF_002738345.1 of Cucurbita maxima. Taxonomy (NCBI): domain Eukaryota; kingdom Viridiplantae; phylum Streptophyta; class Magnoliopsida; order Cucurbitales; family Cucurbitaceae; genus Cucurbita; species Cucurbita maxima. Next base: position 1,212 of record NW_019274682.1, on the reverse strand, counting down.
TGTTTACACAATTGAAAAACAAAACCTATTTACAAAATGAAAATAACTAGAGAGAGAGGGAGATTGAGAAAGATTTGTTAAACAGTATTTAACAATCAAATAGGAAATATGAGAATGGAGTGAGCTTCTTTAAATTTTGTCTAAAAGACAAGATCAGAATTTTTATCAGAGGGCAGTGTGACCAATGTAAATTAGGGAAATAATTTTATAGGGTTCAAACTTGAAACAGATGTCATGAGCTCATATAGGTTAACTCGGATTTCAAAGGACAGAATCGAACTTTCATTAAAGATATATTTGTGACAATGACTTAAGCGAGCCAGGTAAGTGACCTTACTATCGACATGGTTATATTTGAAGTTGACACGTGCCCTGTGTTTCTGCACGTGTCATATATATTGATATGTGTGATTTGTCTGTGGATCGATATGCTTCCTATATGTTATGTTATGTTATAACATGTGGATTGTATGATAATAATTATGGTACGATGTGCTCAAGGATATGTTTGAGATAGGATACAAGAAGGATGCACAAAACGAAATGTAATGATAGGAGTAAGATACATTCATGAAACGTTAAGGTTAGGTTACATACCGGAGTGTTATGGATAAGAGAGATTGATGAAAGAATACGGTTAGGTTATGGGTAGAAAGGGATAGGTTTGTGATAGATTGATAGAACGATAGCGTTAGGATACGTTCTTGTGACGATATAACTATGAAGTGTTTACGTTGTGACTTATTTATGATATGATACATTGTATGCTAGATTATCGTGCTTAAGTACGTAGTCATGTGAACGTGAATGTATGCTATGTGTAATATGTAATGTATGTAACGATATGTTGTTCTTGAATGGTTATGGCATTATTGTATGGAATGTTTGAATGTAAACAACATGAATTGTATGACATGAAATACGGTAAACTATTTGGAATCATAACCTCGATAGGAATATGTATGAAATGTAAATTGAAAATGAGAAGGACATGAAGCATGGAACGTGACAGGGGGGTTATGTTCATTAATGATAAATGTAGAAGTAGTGGGGACCTCATGCATTATGTGTGTTCTTGCATCTGTGGGGATACCTCTATCACATCACGAGGGTACGGACGCGTCCATCCAATGGCATGACAACGATCGTTATGCTTTGCATAGCGCTGCCGTGACGATTACTAGTTTAACGGGTCCCGACATAAGGGGCTCC
>NW_019274681.1:1315-2258 GCF_002738345.1 Cucurbita maxima | reverse complement strand
ATGGAGGGTTCCATTTGAAGAACTCTTTTACTGTTTTACGCACTCCATTTCTTAGAAATAATATTCTAATCATCAATCCTTATACTTCCTCACAAAACTTTCGACAAACGTCGACCGTTATTCGGTTTTTTTAGCACGTACAACAAACTTCCCTGTTTGGGTTTCGGAAGAAGGGTTACATTTGAAGAACTCTTTTACTGTTTTACGCAACAAACTTCCCTGTTTGGGTTTCGGAAGAAGGGTTACATTTGAAGAACTCTTTTACTGTTTTACGCACTCTGTTTCATAGAAATAATATTCTAAATCATCAAGCCTTATCATTCCTCACAAAACTTTTGACAAACGTCGGCCGTGACTCGGTTTTCTTAGCACGTACTACAAACTTCCCTATTTGGGTTTCCGAAGAAGGGTTCCATTTGAAGAACTCTTTTACTGGTTTACGCACTCCGTTTCTTAGAAATAATATTCTAAATCATCAATCCTTATACTTCCTCACAAAACTTTCGACAAACGTCGACCGTGACTCGGTTTTTTTAGCACGTACTACAAACTTCTCTGTTTGGGTTTCCGAAGGAGAGTTCCATTTGAAGAACTCTTTTACTGTTTTACGCACTCCGTTTCTTAGAAATAATATTCTAAATCATCAAGCCTTATCATTCCTCACAAAACTTTCGACAAACGTCGACCGTGACTCGGTTTTTTTAGCACGTACTACAAACTATCCTGTCTTGGTTTCCGAAGAAGGGTTCCATTTTAAGAACTCTTTTACTGTTTTACGCACTCCGTTTCTAAGAAATAATATTCTAAATCATCAAGCCTTATACTTCCTCACAAAACTTTCGACAAACGTCGACCGTGACTCGGTTTTTTTAGCACGTACTACAAACTTCTCTGTTTGGGTTTCCGAAGGAGGGTTCAATTTGAAGAACTCTTTTACTGTTTT
>NW_019274681.1:0-1255 GCF_002738345.1 Cucurbita maxima | reverse complement strand
GTTTTTTTAGCACGTACTACAAACTTCCGTGTTTGGGTTTCCGATGGAGGGTTCCATTTGAAGAACTCTTTTACTGTTTTACGCACTCCATTTCTTAGAAATAATATTCTAAATCATCAATCCTTATCATTCCTCACAAAACTTTCGACAAACGTCGACCGTGACTCGGTTTTTTTAGCACGTACTATAAACTTCCCCGTTTGGGTTTTCTGAAGCAGGGTTCGATTTGAAGAACTCTTTTACTATTTTACGAACTCCGTTTCTTAGAAATAATATTCTAAATCATCAAGCCTTACCATTCCTCACAAAACTTTGGACAAACATCGATCGTGACTCGGTTTTTTTAGCACGTACTACAAACTTCTCTGTTTGGGTTTCCGAATGAGGGTTCCATTTAAAGAACTCTTTTACTGTTTTACGCACTCCGTTTCTTAGAAATAATATTCTAAATCATCAATCCTTATACTTCCTCACAAAACTTTCGACAAACGTCGACCGCGATTCGGCTTTTTAGCACGTACAACAAACTTCCCTGTTTGGGTTTCTTAAGAAGGGTTCAATTTGAAGAACTCTTTTACTGTTTTACGCACTCCATTTCTTAGAAATAATATTCTAAATCACCAAGCCTTATCATTCCTCACAAAACTTTCGACAAACGTCGACCGTGACTCGGTTTTTTTAGCACGTACTACAAACTTCCCCGTTTGGGTTTTCTGAAGCAGGGTTCGATTTGAAGAACTCTTTTACTGTTTTACGCACTCCGTTTCTTAGAAATAATATTCTAAATCATCAAGCCTGATCATTCCTCACAAAACTTTCGACAAACGTCGACCGTGACTCGGTTTTTTTAGCACGTACTACAAACTTCCCTGTTTGGGTTTCCGATCAAGGAATCCATTTGAAGAACTCTTTTACTATTTTATGCACTCCGTTTCTTGGAAAAAATATTCTAAATCATCAATCCTTATACTTCCTCACAAAACTTTCGACAAACGTCCACCGTGATTCGGTTTTTTTAGCACGTACAACAAACTTCCCTGTTTGGGTTTCCGAAGAAGGGTTCAATTTGAAGAACTCTTTTACTGTTTTACGCACACCGTTTCTTAGAAATAATATTCTAAATCATCAAGCCTTATCATTCCTTACAAAACTTTCGACAAACGTCGACCGTGACTCGGGTTTTTTAGCACGTACTACAAACTTCCCTGTTTGGGTTTCCGAAGAAGGGTTCATTTGAAGAACTCTTTTATTGTTT
>NW_019274680.1:1744-2259 GCF_002738345.1 Cucurbita maxima | reverse complement strand
GCCGACCGCTACTCAGTTTTTTTATCACGTGGTTCAAACTTCCTGGATTAGGGTTTAGAAATTAGGGTTTCGATTTTAAGTACTATTTTTCTACACTCCGTTTCTTTGACATTCTATTCTAAATCATTAAGACTAAACTAAACATTCCCAACAAAAGTTTCGAGAAACGTCGATCGTGACACAGTTTTTTTAGCACGTACTTCTAACTAACCAGGTTAGGGAATCGATTTAAAGCACTCTTTTACTGTTTTATGCACTCCATTTCTTCAAAATTCTATTCTAAATCATTATTCCCGATCACTCCGAGCAGGAATTTCGAAAAAACGTCGACCGTGACACAGTTTTTTTAGCACGTACTTCAAACTTTCTGGATTAGGGTTCACAAATTAGGGTTTCGATTTTAAGTACTATTTTTCTACACTCCGTTTTTTTTACATTCTATTCTTAATCATCAAGACTAAACTAAACATTCCCAACAAAAGTTTCGAGAAACGTTGACCGTGACACAGTTTTTT
>NW_019274680.1:0-1460 GCF_002738345.1 Cucurbita maxima | reverse complement strand
AGGAATTTCGAAAAACGCCGACCGCTACTCAGTTTTTTTATCACGTGGTTCAAACTTCCTGGATTAGGGTTTAGAAATTAGGGTTTCGATTTTAAGTACTATTTTTCTACACTCCGATTCTTTGACATTCTATTCTAAATCATCAAGACTAAACTAAACATTCCCAACGAAAGTTTCGAGAAACGTCGACCGTGACACAGTTTTTTTAGCACGTACTTCAAAGTAACCAGGTTAGGGAATCGATTTAAAGCACTCTTTTACTGTTTTATGCACTCCATTTCTTCAAAATTCTATTCTAAATCATTATTCCCGATCACTACGAGCAGGAATTTCGAAAAAACGTCGACCGTGACACAGTTTTTTTAGCACGTACTTCTAACTAACCAGGTTAGGGAATCGATTTAAAGCACTCTTTTAGGCTATTTCATTTTCCTGTTCAACACATTGCCTTTAGGTTAGGGAATCGATTTAAAGCACTCTTTTAGGCTATTTCATTTTCCTGTTCAACACATTGCCTTTCCTACTCCTGATAAGGGTAATTGGGAGTGGAGTGCTTTATTACACAGAAAAAAGGGATAAACAGGGTAAGGTAAGATAAGGTATTTCCTTAGCCTTTCCTACCTCTGAAGGTGTGTGGGGTAATGGTCTCTATTGGCAATAATAGGATATTGCAACAATGGGATATGGCATCTGAAGGTGTGTGGGGTAATGGTCTCTATTGGCAATAATAGGATATTGCAACAATGGGATATGGCAACAATGGGATATGGCAAAAATTCGATAGGGTAAGATTACGATTGGGTCAGATATCCGATAAGGTAAGATGACGATTGGGTCAAATATCCGATAGGGTAAGATATCCGATAGTGTCAGATAAGGCAAGAGGTAAGATGACGATTGGGTCAAATATCCGATAGGGTAAGATATCCGATAGTGTCAGATAAGGCAAGACTTCATATTCCCGTGTTAAACACTTATCGTTATCGAGCCAAAGATATTATAAAGATAGTTGTAGATACCTTTACATCTATGTCTAGACTTATCGAGAAGTGTGTAACGTCAGGAATAAGGTAGGGGATTTTTTGCACTCCATTTCTTCAAAATTCTATTCTAAATCATTATTCCTGATCACTCCGAGCAGGAATTTCGAAAAACGCCGACCGCTACTCAGTTTTTTTATCACGTGGTTCAAACTTCCTGGATTAGGGTTCAGAAATTAGGGTTTCGATTTTAAGTACTATTTTTCTACACTCCGTTTCTTTGACATTCTATTCTAAATCATCAAGACTTAACTAAACATTCCCAACAAAAGTTTCGAGAAACGTCGACCGTGACAGTTTTTTTAGCACGTACTTCAAAGTAACCAGGTTAGGGAATCGATTTAAAACACTCTTTTACTGTTTTATGCACTCCATTTCTTCAAAATTCTATTCTAAATCATTATTCCCGATCACTCCGAG
>NW_019274679.1:0-2261 GCF_002738345.1 Cucurbita maxima | reverse complement strand
GAAAGTTTTGTGAGGAATGATTAGGCTTGATGATTTAGAATATAATTTCGAAGAAACAGAGTGCATAAAACAGTAAAAAAATGCTTCAAATCGAACCCTAATTCGGAAACCCAAATCTGGGACGTTTCAAGTTTGTGCTAAAAAAACGGAGCCACGGTCGACGTTTTTCGAAAGTTTTGTGAGGAATGATTAGGCTTGATGATTTAGAATATAATTTCGAAGAAACAGAGTGCATAAAACAGTAAAAGTGTGCTTCAAATTGAACCCTACTTCGGAAACCCAAATATGGGACGTTTGAAGTTTATGCTAAAAAACCGAGTCACGGTCGACGTTTTTCTAAAGTTTGGTGAGGAATGATTAGGCTTGATGATTTAGAATATTATTTCTAAGAAACGGAGTGCATAAAATAGTAAAAGTGTGCTTCAAATTGAACCCTACTTCGGAAACCCAAATATGGGACGTTTGAAGTTTACGCTAAAAAAACCGAGTCACGGTCGACGTTTTTCGAAAGTTTTGTGAGGAATGATTAGGCTTGATGATTTAGAATATAATTTCGAAGAAACAGAGTGCATAAAATAGTATAAGAGTGCTTCGAAACAAAGCCTACTTCAGAATCCCAAATATGGGACGTTTGAAGTTTGTGCTAAAAAAACCGAGTCACGGTCGACGTTTTTCGAAATTTTGTGAGGAATGATTAGGCTTGATGATTTAGAATATAATTTCGAAGAAACAGAGTGCATAAAACAGTAAAAAAATGCTTCAAATCGAACCCTACTTCGGAAACCCAAATATGGGACGTTTGAAGTTTATGCTAAAAAAACCGAGTCACGGTCGATGTTTTTCGAAAGTTTTGTGAGGAATGATCAGGCTTGATGATTTAGAATATAATTTCGAAGAAACAGAGTGCATAAAACAGTAAAAAAATGCTTCAAATCGAACCCTACTTCGGAAACTCAAATCTGGGACGTTTGAAGTTTGTGCTAAAAAAACCGAGTCACGGTCGACGTTTTTCGAAAGTTTTGTGAGGAATGATTAGGCTTGATGATTTAGAATATAATTCGAAGAAACAGAGTGCATAAAATAGTATAAGAGTGCTTCGAAACAAACCCTACTTCAGAATCCCAAATATGGGACGTTTGAAGTTTGTGCTAAAAAAACCGAGTCACGGTCGACGTTTTTCGAAATTTTGTGAGGAATGATTAGGCTTGATGATTTAGAATATAATTTCGAAGAAACAGAGTGCATAAAATAGTATAAGTGTGCTTCGAAACGAACCCTACTTAAGAATCCCAAATATGGGACGTTTGAAGTTTGTGCTAAAAAAACCGAGTCACGGTCGACGTTTTTCGAAAGTTTTGTGAGGAATGATTAGGCTTGATGATTTAGAATATAATTTCGAAGAAACAGAGTGCATAAAATAGTATTAGAGTTCTTCGAAACGAACCCTACTTAAGAATCCCAAATATGGGACGTTTGAAGTTTGTGCTAAAAAAACCGAGTCACGGTCGACGTTTTTCGAAAGTTTTGTGAGGAATGATTAGGCTTGATGATTTCGAATATAATTTCGAAGAAACTGAGTGCATAAAATAGTATAAGAGTGCTTCGAAACGAACCCTACTTAAGAATCCCAAATATGGGACGTTTGAAGTTTGTGCTAAAAAAACCGAGTCACGGTCGACGTTTTTCGAAAGTTTTGTGAGGAATTATTAGGCTTGATGATTTAGAATATAATTTCGAAGAAACAGAGTGCATAAAATAGTAAAAAAATGCTTCAAATCGAACCCTACTTCGGAAACCCAAATCTGGGACGTTTGAAGTTTGTGCTAAAAAAACCGAGTCACGGTCGACGTTTTTCGAAAGTTTTGTGAGGAATGATTAGGCTTGATGATTAAGAATATAATTTCGAAGAAACAGAGTGTATAAAACAGTAAAAAAATGCTTCAAATCGAATCCTACTTCGGAAACCCAAATCTGGGACGTTTGAAGTTTGTGCTAAAAACCGAGTCACGGTCGACGTTTTTCGAAAGTTTTGTGAGGAATGATTAGGCTTGATGATTTAGAATATAATTTCGAAGAAACAGAGTGCATAAAATAGTATAAGTGTGCTTCGAAACGAACCCTACTTAAGAATCCCAAATATGGGACGTTTGAAGTTTGTGCTAAAAAAACCGAGTCACGGTCGACGTTTTTCGAAAGTTTTGTGAGGAATGATTAGGCTTGATGATTAAGAATATAATTTCGAAGAAACAGAGTGCATAAAA
>NW_019274678.1:0-2260 GCF_002738345.1 Cucurbita maxima | reverse complement strand
AGAGCTTTGTTAGCTCCGTGACACAGTAAAGACCGAAACCATGTCGACGACAAAGTCGACACCCAAAGCACAAGCCGACCGGCTTACGCTAATAGAGGAGGAAATGCTGTTCCTCAAAGAAGTCCCTTACACCCTCCGCTTCCTGGAAGCACGGGTGACCGAATTGAGTGATAAAGTCGTAGGAATCGACGCAATGGGCAACCGCCTGGATGGGTTGCCAATCGCAGAATTGATGTTTCGAGTGACCTCGCTCGAAGAAAGAGTTGCTCCTACGAGCAGCCCAAAACCATCTGGTAGTCCGGATAGCTCTGTCGCGCACAAGGAGGGACGTGGCGAAGAGTTCGACGTGCTACAAAATACAATGATGAGCTTGTTCAATGGACTAGCTGATGAGTTCAGAACAACAATCGATGACATTCAAGAAAGGATGGCCTCCATGGGCACTCGAATTGAAGTGACCATGAAAGCTGTGGAGAACGTCACGGCTGGACAAACAAATACAGGGTCCAGCAAACTAAGATTCCCAGATCCTAGAGCCTTTAAAGGGAATCGGGACGCCAAAGAGTTAGAAAACTTCATCTTTGATGTTGAACAGTACTTCAAAGCCACAACGGCTTGTACTGACGACAAGAAGGTGACCGTAGCCTCGATGTATCTCACAGACGACGCCAAACTGTGGTGGCGTACGAAGGTGCAAGACATCGAGGATGGATTGTGCACCATTGACTCGTGGGAGGACCTTAAGAAAGAGTTGAGGGACCAGTTCCTCCCCGAAAATGCAGGACATTTAGCAATGGAAAAGCTAGTAGCCCTGAAACACACTGGAGGCATACGAGACTATGTCAGACAGTTCTCAACCCTGATGCTCGATATCAGGGGCACATCAGAGAAGGACAAGGTGTTCTTCTTTATAAATGGGTTACAACCGTGGGCCAAAACAAAGCTACACGAGAACAAGGTCCAAACCCTAGCCGCCGCAATGGCCTGTGTCGAGAGACTCCTAGACTATGGGAACGAAGCGGGATCCCAAAGGAGAATAACACCAGCCCCAAACACTGGTGGCAAGCCATACAAACCACCAAGTCATCGAAATGGAAGCCCCAACAGGCCGAACGGAGGTAACGACAGACCAAGCGGATGGACGGATAGACCTCCACAGAATAACCAAGCAGGGACATCTCGAGAACCTTACCATCAAAGGAACCACCCGACGACGCCGTTACAATGCATGCTCTGTAAAGGTCCCCACAAGGTATCTTACTGTCCTCATCGGGTCTCTCTCACTGCGCTCCAAGTGTCCATTCAAGAGAGCAATGACGCAAGGGTTGAGACTATGCTTGACAAGAAGGAAGATCAAGACAATCCCCGAATGGGCGCACTTAAATTCTTGTCAGCTCTCCAACGAAAGGTCGAACCGAAGGAGATAGTAGAGAAAGGACTCATGTTCGTAGATGCGACAATAAATTTCCAACCGAATAGGAGCACTCTGATAGATTCAGGAGCGACCCACAACTTTATCGCTGATCAAGAAGCCCGAAGATTAGGACTCACTATAGGAAGGGACCCGGGAAAAATGAAAGCTATCAACTCTGAGGCCTTGCCTATTGTGGGAGTTTCCAAAAGAGTCCCCTTTAAAATAGGGGATTGGACAGGAGAGCTAGATCTTGTCGTAGCTCGCATGGACGACTTTGACGTGGTACTTGGGATGGAGTTCCTCCTAGAACACAAAGTTATCCCAATGCCGCTGGCAAAGTGCTTAGTGATCACCGACCGCAACCCCACAGTAATACCTGCAAGCATCAAGCAACCAGGTAATCTTCGAATGATCTCGGCCATACAATTGAAAAGGGGACTCGCACGAGAGGAACCTACATTTATCGCCATACCATTGATGGAAGTAACAACCACCGAAGAAACTGTCCCAAATGAAATCAATGAGGTACTAAACGACTATGCCGACATAATGCCAGAGAGCTTACCCCAAACATTACCACCTCGTCGAGGCATTGATCACGAAATCGAACTCATCCCCGGAGTTAAACCGCCAGCGAAGAACGCATACTGGATGGCTCCGCCCGAGCTAGCCGAATTAAGGAAACAACTGGATGAGTTGCTGAAGGCGGGATTCATCCGCCCGGCAAAGGCACCATATGGAGCCCCCGTACTGTTCCAGAAGAAGAAGGATGGGACGTTGCGTCTGTGTATAGACTACAGAGCCTTAAACAAGGTGACGGTACGCAACAAATATCCACTGCCGATA
>NW_019274677.1:1741-2261 GCF_002738345.1 Cucurbita maxima | reverse complement strand
TTTTGAAAGTTTTGTTTGGAATGATAAGGCTTGATGATTTAGAATATTATTTCTAAGAAACAGAGTGCATAAAACAGTCAAAGAGTACTTTAAATCAAACCCTTCTTCGGAAACCCAAACAGGGAAGATTTTAGTACGTGCTAAAAAAACCGAGTCACGGTCCACATTTTTGAAAGTTTTGTTTGGAATGATAAGGCTTGATGATTTAGAATATTATTTCTAAGAAACAGAGTGCATAAAACAGTCAAAGAGTACTTTAAATCGAACCCTTCTTCGGAAACCCAAACAGGGAAGTTTTTAGTACGTGCTAAAAAAACCGAGTCACGGGCCACATTTTTCGAAAGTTTTGTTTGGAATGTTAAGGCTTGATGATTTAGAATATTATTTCTAAGAAACGGAGTGCATAAAACAGTAAAAGAGTTCGTCAAATCGAACCCTTCTTCGCAAACCCGAACAGGGAAGTTTTTAGTACGTGCTAAAAAAACCGAGTCACGGGCCACATTTTTCGAAAGTTTTTTTG
>NW_019274677.1:0-1218 GCF_002738345.1 Cucurbita maxima | reverse complement strand
TTCTTCGGAAACCCAAACAGGGAAGTTGTTAGTACGCGCTAAAAAAACCGTGTCACGGTCGACATTTTTCGAACGTTTTGTGAGGAATGATAAGGCTTGATGATTTAGAATATTATTTCTAAGAAACAGAGTGCATAAAACTGTCAAAGAGTACTTTAAATCGAACCCTTCTTCGGAAACCCAAACAGGGAAGTTTTTAGTACGTGCTAAAAAACAGAGTCACGGTCGACGTTTTTCGAAATTTTTGTGAGGAATGATAAGGCTTGATGATTTAGAATATTATTCTAAGAAACGGAGTGCATAAAACAGTAAAAGAGTTCGTCAAATCGAACCCTTCTTCGGAAACCCGAACAGGGAAGTTTTTAGTACGTGCTAAAAAAACCGAGTCACGGTCCACATTTTTCGAAAGTTTTGTTTGGAATGATAAGGCTTGATGATTTAGAATATTATTTCTAAGAAACAGAGTGCATAAAACAGTCAAAGAGTACTTTAAATCGAACCCTTCTTCGGAAACCCAAATAGAAAAGTTTTTAGTACGTGCTAAAAAACCGAGTCACGGTCGACGTTTTTCGAAATTTTTGTGAGGAATGATAAGGCTTGATGATTTAGAATATTATTTCTAAGAAACAAAGTGGATAAAACAGTAAAAGAGTTCGTCAAATCGAACCCTTCTTCGGAAACCCGAACAGGGAAGTTTTTAGTAAGTGCTAAATATACCGAGTCACGGTCCACATTTTTCGAAAGTTTTGTTTGGAATGATAAGGCTTGATGATTTAGAATATTATTTCTAAGAAACGGAGTGCATAAAACAGTAAAAGAGTTCGTCAAATCGAACCCTTCTTCGGAAACCCGAACAGGGAAGTTTTTAGTACGTGCTAAAAAACCGAGTCACGGTCGACGTTTTTCGAAATTTTTGTGAGGAATGATAAGGCTTGATGATTTAGAATATTATTTCTAAGAAACAGAGTGCATAAAACAGTAAAAGAGTTCGTCAAATCGAACCCTTCTTCGGAAACCCGAACAGGGAAGTTTTTAGTACGTGCTAAAAAAACCGAGTCACGGTCCACATTTTTCGAAAGTTTTGTTTGGAATGATAAGGCTTGATGATTTAGAATATTATTTCTAGGAAACAGAGTGCATAAAATAGTCAAAGAGTACTTTAAATCGAACCCTTCTTCGAAAACCCGAACAGGGAAGTTTTTAGTACGTGCTAAAAAA
>NW_019274675.1:0-2262 GCF_002738345.1 Cucurbita maxima | reverse complement strand
CCTATTTGGGTTTCCGAAGAAGGGTTCGATTTGAAGAACTCTTTTACTGTTTTATGCACTCAGTTTCTTAGAAATAATATTCTAAATCATCAAGCCTTGTCATTCCTCACAAAACTTTCGACAAACGTCGATCGTGACTCGGTTTGTTTAGCACGGATCGAAAACTTCCCTGTTTGGGTTCCCGAAGAAGGGTTCGAGCTGAAAAACTCTTTTACTATTTTATGCACTCCGTTTCTTCGAAATAATATTCTAAATAATCAAGCCTTATCATTCCTCACAAATCTTTTGCAAAACGTCGACCGTGACTCGGTTTTTTTAGCACGGACTGAAAACTTCTCTATTTGATTTTTCGAAGAAGGGTTCGAGTTAAGGAACTCTTTTACTGTTTTATGCACTCCGTTTCTTTGAAATAATATTCTAAATCATCAAGCCTTATCATTCCTCACAAAACTTTCGCAAAACGTCGACCGTGACTCGGTCTTTTTAGCACGTACTAAAGCCTTCCCTGTTTGGGTTTCCGAAGAAGGGTTCGAGTTGAAGAACTCGTTTACTGTTTTATGCACTCCGTTTCTTAAAAATAATATTCTAAATCATCAATCCTTATCATTCCTCACAAAACTTTTGAAAAACGTCGACTGTGACTCGGTTTGTTTAGCACGGACCGAAAACTTCCCTGTTTGGGTTTCCGAAGAAGGGTTCGATNTTGAAGAACTCTTTTACTGTTTTATGCACTCCGTTTCTTAGAAATAATATTCTAAATCAACAAGCCTTATCATTCCTCACAAAACTTTCGAAAAACGTCGACCGTGACTCGGTTTTTTTAGCACGTACTAAAACCTTCCCTGTTTGGGTTTCTAAAGAAGGGTTCAATTTGATGAACTCTTTTACTGTTTTATGCACTCCGTTTCTTAGAAATAATATTCTAAATCATCAAGCCTTATCATTCCTCACAAAACTTTCGAAAAACGTCGACCGTGACTCGGTTTTTTTAGCACGTACTAAAACCTTCCCTGTTTGGGTTTCTAAAGAAGGGTTCAATTTGATGAACTCTTTTACTGTTTTATGCACTCCGTTTCTTAGAAATAATATTCTAAATCATCAAGCCTTATCATTCCTCACAAAACTTTCGAAAAACGTCGACCGTGACTCGGTTTTTTTAGCACGGACTGAAAACTTCCCTGTTTGATTTTTCGAAGAAGGGTTCGAATTAAGGAACTCTTTTACTGTTTTATGCACTCTGTTTCTTTGAAATAATATTCTAAATCATCAAGCCTTATCATTCCTCACAAAACTTTCGAAAAACGTCGACCGTGACTCGGTTTTTTTAGCACGGACTGAAAACTTCCCTGTTTGATTTTTCGAAGAAGGGTTCGAATTAAGGAACTCTTTTACTGTTTTATGCACTCCGTTTCTTTGAAACAATATTCTAAATCATCAAGCCTTATCATTCCTCACAAAACTTTCGAAAGACGTCGACCGTGACTCGGTTTTTTTAGCACGGAATGAAAACTTTCCTGCTTGATTTTTCGAAGAAAGGTTCGAGTTGAAGAACTCTTTTACTGTTTTATGCACTCCGTTTCTTAGAAATAATATTCTAAATCATCAAGCCTGATCATTCCTCACAAAACTTTCGCAAAACGTCGACCGTGACTCGGTTTTTTTAGCACGTACTAAAACCTTCCCTGTTTGGGTTTCCAAAGAAGGGTTCGATTTGAAGAACTCTTTTACTGTTTTATGCACTCCGTTTCTTAGAAATAATATTCTAAATCATCAAGCCTTATCATTCCTCACAAAACTTTCGAAAAACGTCGATCGTGACTCGGTTTTTTTAGCACGGAATGAAAACTTTCCTGCTTGATTTTTCGAAGAAAGGTTCGAGTTGAAGAACTCTTTTACTGTTTTATGCACTCCGTTTCTTAGAAATAATATTCTAAATCATCAAGCCTTATCATTCCTCACAAAACTTTCGAAAAACGTCGACCGTGACTCAGTTTTTTATCACGGACTGAAAACTTCCCTGTTTGGGTTTCCGAAGAAGGGTTCGATTTGAAGAACTCTTTTACTTTTTTATGCACTCAGTTTCTAGAAATAATATTCTAAATCATCAAGCCTTATCATTCCTCACAAAACTTTCGAAAAACGTCGACCGTGACTCGGTTTTTTTATCACGTACTGAAAACTTCCTTGTTTGGGTTTCCAATGAAGGGTTCGATTTGAAGAACTCTTTTATTGTCTTAAGCACTCCGTTTCTTAGAAATAATA
>NW_019274674.1:0-2263 GCF_002738345.1 Cucurbita maxima | reverse complement strand
TCACAAAACTTTCGACAAACGTCGACCGTGACTCGGTGTTTTTTAGCACATACTACAAACTTCTCTGTTTGGTTTTCCGAACGAGGGTTCCATTTGAAGAACTCTTTTACTGTTTTACGCATTCGTTACTTAGAAATAATATTCTAAATCATCTAGCCTTATCATTCCTCACAAAACTTTCGACAAACGTCGACCGTGACTCGGTTTTTTTAGCACGTACTACAAACTTCCCTGTTAGGGTTTCGGAAGAAGGGTTCCATTTGAAGAACTCTTTTACTGTTTTACGCACTCCGTTTCTTAGAAATAATATTCTAAATCATCAAGCGTTATCATTCCTCACAAAACTTCCGAAAAACGTCGACCGTGACTCGGTTTTTTTAGCACGTACTACATACTTCCCTGTTAGGGTTTCGGAAGAAGGGTTCCATTTGAAGAACTCTTTTACTGTTTTACGCACTCCGTTTCTTAGAAATAATATTCTAAATCATCTAGCCTTATCATTCCTCACAAAACTTTCGACAAACGTCGACCGTGACTCGGTTTTTTTAGCACGTACTACAAACTTCCCTGTTAGGGTTTCGGAAGAAGGGTTCCATTTGAAGAACTCTTTTACTGTTTTACGCACTCCGTTTCTTAGAAATAATATTCTAAATCATCTAGCCTTATCATTCCTCACAAAACTTTCGACAAACGTCGACCGTGACTCGGTTTTTTTAGCACGTACTACAAACTTCCCTGTTAGGGTTTCGGAAGAAGGGTTCCATTTGAAGAACTCTTTTACTGTTTTACGCACTCCGTTTCTTAGAAATAATATTCTAAATCATCTAGCCTTATCATTCCTCACAAAACTTTCGACAAACGTCGACCGTGACTCGGTTTTTTTAGCACGTACTACAAACTTCCCTGTTAGGGTTTCGGAAGAAGGGTTCCATTTGAAGAACTCTTTTACTGTTTTACGCACTCCGTTTCTTAGAAATAATATTCTAAATCATCTAGCCTTATCATTCCTCACAAAACTTTCGACAAACGTCGACCGTGACTCGGTTTTTTTAGCACGTACTACAAACTTCCCTGTTAGGGTTTCGGAAGAAGGGTTCCATTTGAAGAACTCTTTTACTGTTTTACGCACTCCGTTTCTTAGAAATAATATTCTAAATCAAATAGCCTTATCATTCCTCACAAAACTTTCGACAAACGTCGACCGTGACTCGGTGTTTTTTAGCACGTACTACAAACTTCCCTGTTAGGGTTTCGGAAGAAGGGTTCCATTTGAAGAACTCTTTTACTGTTTTACTTACTCCGTTTCTTAGAAATAATAGTCTAAATCATCAAGCCTTATCATTTCTCACAAAACTTTCGACAAACGTCGACCGTGACTCGGTTTTTTTAGCACGTACTACATACTTCCCTGTTAGGGTTTCGGAAGAAGGGTTCCATTTGAAGAACTCTTTTACTGTTTTACTTACTCCGTTTCTTAGAAATAATATTCTAAATCATCTAGCCTTATCATTTCTCACAAAACTTTCGACAAACGTCGACCGTGACTCGGTTTTTTTAGCACGTACTACATACTTCCCTGTTAGGGTTTCGGAAGAAGAGTTCCATTTGAAGAACTCTTTTACTGTTTTACTTACTCCGTTTCTTAGAAATAATATTCTAAATCATCTAGCCTTATCATTTCTCACAAAACTTTCGACAAACGTCGACCGTGACTCGGTTTTTTTAGCACGTACTACATACTTCCCTGTTAGGGTTTCGGAAGAAGAGTTCCATTTGAAGAACTCTTTTACTGTTTTACGCACTCAGTTTCTTAGAAATAATATTCTAAATCATCAAGCCTTATCATTCCTCACAAAACTTTTGACAAACGTCGACCGTGACTCGGTTTTTTTAGCACGTACTACAAACTTCTCCGTTTGGGTTTCCGAAGGAGGGTTCCATTTGAAGAACTCTTTTACTGTTTTACGCACTCCGTTTCTTAGAAATAATATTCTAAATCATCTAGCCTTATCATTCCTCACAAAACTTTCGACAAACGTCGACCGTGACTCGGTTCTTTTAGCACGTACTACAAACTTCCCTGTTAGGGTTTCGGAAGAAGGGTTCCATTTGAAGAACTCTTTTACTGTTTTACGCACTCTGTTTCTTAGAAATAATATTCTAAATCATCAAGCGTTATCATTCCTTACAAAACTTCCGACAAACGTCGACCGTGACTCGGTGTTTTTTAGCACGTACTACAAACTTCTCTGTTTGGTTTTCC
>NW_019274673.1:0-2263 GCF_002738345.1 Cucurbita maxima | reverse complement strand
CGAGAATCGAACTCTAATCATACCACTAGACCAAATGCCCTTAGTATGGATTTTAAAAAGACAAAAGAATGACAATTTCTTTTTCATAAACCTGATAATTAATTATTTTAGTGCTTTTTTTCTTTTGAACAACCTCTTGCATCCAAAGCAATAATCATACAACTAGACCAAATGCCCTTAGTATGGACTATATATTATGTTTTTTATGGAATGTATCATCATTATTTCATTTATTTTCTTTGTTAATGAAATCCATGAGAAATAATCATTATTATTATATCTTTTAGACTAGACCGCTGTTAAATTATTTACATAGGGTTTGCGACAATTACTGTATTGAGAAGAAAATAATGTAAGTTTTAGTTTGATAGTTCCATTTGAGACACATATCGTGGAATACACAAGTAAAGCAAATATCGAAAGTTAGGATTTGGGTAGGCATGCCTATTGACAGTGGAAAGGCATGCCTATTGAAAGTGGAAAAGATAAAATGATATTAAAAAAGAGCATCATCATAGTTTTAAGATGGAAGAATATACACTATGGTGTTTGAATTGTTTTCAAGACCTCTCACACCCTATGCGAGAATCATACCACTAGACCAAATGCCCTTTTTAAAAAATTGCAACATTTTTAACTCCTCAGTATATTTTTTTCTCTCAAGTTTGAAATCTATTTTCTTGAGCAGTTGTTGGACTATAAAACAAAAAGTTGATGGTCTAGTATGCAAGTGTTCAAATAAACTACAACCCAACAAATGAATCAAACTAATTCGTTTGGGTTGGGTTGGATTTATTCGGCTCAGTTCATCAGTTTGTTTGATTTAATTCTTCTATTTTGCTTCCTATGACAAGAAAATGAAGTTGTATTGAATGTAACATAGTTTGATTTATGAAATATAATTGCATTAATAGTACTAAGAGTTGAAGTCAAATATTTCATGAACTTAAGTGCAACTCATGTTTTATTAAAGACGGGATGAAATTTAGTTAAGTACCTGGAACTTTAAATTTTCAATTACTCTATGTTAGTTGCTATCTTTAGGATTGACTAATTGGACACGAGTTCTTGGATTTTGGGGATTGTTTTATGTAATTTTCAACTACAACTTATGTTTTGAAAGTTATAGGAAATAATTTAGGTAGTGGTTGTATATTATGGATGAACACTAGAGTTTCTATCCCATTCACCACAACTACTCTAGTTTTTGTTTGAAGGCTATAATTGTCATCTATGTTGTATGACAATAAAATTTGTTTCGATGAAATTTTAGTTAAAGTTGCATATTTTACTTCTTGCGAGTAAAAAATTTGTTTCTTAGCATAATATGAATTTAGTTGAAGAGTTATTAGGAATAAGATGGAGAAAGAAATTTTCTTTAAAATAATAAACAGACTCAAGTTCATCTTTGTTATTGTCAAATTGTGATTTTGCAAAAAACTTAACCAATATGAAATATCAAGGTAAACCAAGAATATATCCTGCACGTCATTCAAGATAACAATAAAATGGAGTTAAATTGAACGTAGTTTTAGTTTCATGTTTGGTAGGTTCAATATGAAGCATAATTGTATTAATGATATTAAAGAGAAGTTCGTGTTTTATTAGAAGAGACCAACTTCATTTAAGGTACTAGGAGTTTAAACTACTTCCATTCTAATTTCAATCACTTCACAATGATTACAAATTTAAGGTTGGCTAATTGAACATCAATTATCAACTTTAGGTTATAATTTAGGTAGTAGCCATTATAATATTAATGAGTATAAGACTTACAATTTACCATGGACCATATGTCTTATAGTTAAATGAATATATATATTATGCATGTCGAGGTCTGGATAAAGCACAAAGTAGCAAGGAACACCATTGTCAACTCTAGAGCCACCCACAACATGATGGAGACCGATGCAAAATATTTTAACATCCTTTGGCATCAAGATACAGGAAAGATGAACGCCGTCAAATTGGAAGCTTTGTCTGTCTTAAGAGTCACAATGAGAACTCTAATCAAGCTAGAGCCTTGGACTAGGAAAATTGTTTAGTGATAGTTGAAATGGATGACTTCGACGTCGTGTCAGGAATGAACGTCCTGCTGAAACACAAAGTCATTTACATGCCCCTAGCAAAATGTCAAGCAGTAACGGAGTCTAACCCGATGATCATTCAGAAAAACATCCATCAACCAAGAGGGTTGAAAATTATGTCGATACAACAGTTGAAAAATAATCATAGCCATGATGAATCTACGCTTTCTGCTATT
>NW_019274672.1:0-2263 GCF_002738345.1 Cucurbita maxima | reverse complement strand
AATGCAACAATCACATGCGAATGAGATGATGAAATCTATCTTTCAATCTGTCTTCCTACGGTGCTGTTCTAACGGATAATTTTGGACGTGTACCATATACTATACACACAACCCATATCGGGTATGGACTCACCAGTCAGTTCGCACACCGTTGGGCCACCTTACTTGTCGGGCGAGCATACACTGGGACGCTCCCTAGGCCGAACACCCGGTTAGAACTAGTAACCGTCATAGCAACGCTATGAAAAACATAACGATCGTTGTCCTGCCATTGGATGTACGCGTCCGTACCCTCGTGATGGAATAGGGGTATCCCCCAATTCATGAGTACACATCATGCATGAGGTCCCAACATCTTTCCATTTTCATTATCATTTAATACAACCCCGCTAGAATTATGTACATATCATATCATTTTTCATATCGTTTCAGATATCGTTCATCATTCATATCATATCATTTCTCATTCTTCAGTTCTCAAATCATACATAATTCTAACGGGGTTATATTTCATGTCATTTATCGTGATTTCATGTCATTCATACATGTTGTATACACACAATTTAAGAGACCTAACATAACGTTCTATGCTTTTAACATAACATTTCATCATATACATATCATACCATGACATATTGGATCACAATGTATCATATCATATACAAGTCATAACGTAAACACTTCGTAGTCATATGTTCTCTAACTTATCATAGCCTTACCGTTCTTATACCTATCATAGTCATACCGTTATGTGAACATACCTTAGTCATATCATCACAAGAACGTATCCTAACGCTATTGTTCTATAAATCTATCACAAACTTATCCCTTTCTACTGGTAACCTAATCGTATTCTTTCATCAATCTCTCTTATCCATATCACTCTGGTATGTAACCTAACCTTAACGTTTCATGAACGTATTTTACTCCTATTGTTACATTTCATTTTGTGCATCCTTCTCGTATCATATCTCAAACATATCATTAAACACATCGTACCATAATTATTATCATACAGTTCAAATATTATAACATATACATAACATATAAGAAGCATATCGATCCACAGACAATTCACACATATCAATATATATGACACGTGCAGAACCACGAGGCACGTGTCAACATCAAATATAACCATACCGAGAATAAGGTCACTTACCTGGCTAGCTTAAGTCGTTGTCACGAATATATCTTTAACGAAAGATATATTGTGCCCATCGCGTTTCGATCATGCCGCCCCGCATGCGTTAAATCCGATTTTGTGCGCATGGCATGTTGGGTGCGATCATACCAGCACTAATGCACCAGATCCCATCAAAACTCCGCAGTTAAGCGTGCTTGGGCGAGAGTAGTACTAAGTTGGGTGACCACTTGGGAAGTCCTCGTGTTGCACCCCTTTTTTTCTTTCAATTTCTCCCAGTTCTTTTCTTCCTTTCTCTACAAATGAGAACCTCCCCCGCTCACGCCCATCGCGTTTCGATCATGCCGCCCCGCATGCGTTAAATCCGATTTTGTGCGCATGGCATGTCGGGTGCGATCATACCAGCACTAATGCACCGGATCCTATCAGAACTCCACAATTAAGCGTGCTTGGGCGAGAGTAGTACTAAGTTGGGTGACCCACCCGCTCACGCCCATCGCGTTTCGATCATGCCGCCCCGCATGCGTTAAATTCGATTTTGTGCGCATGGCATGTCGGGTGCGATCATACCAGCACTAATGCACCGGATCCTATCAGAACTCCACAGTTAAGCGTGCTTGGGCGAGAGTAGTACTAAGTTGGGTGACCACTTGGGAAGTCCTCGTGCTCACGCCCATCGCGTTTCGATCATGCCGCCCCGCATGCGTTAAATCCGATTTTGTGCGCATGGCATGTCGGGTGCGATCATACCAGCACTAATGCACCGGATCCCATCAGAACTCCGCAGTTAAGCGTGCTTGGGCGAGAGTAGTACTAAGTTGGGTGACCACTTGGGAAGTCCTTGTGTTGCACCCCTTTTTTTCTTTCAATTTCTCTCAGTTCTTTTCTTCCTTTCTCTACAAATGAGAACCTCCCCCGTGACACAATCGCACTCTTAAAGGCAGCGGACTAGCGATTGTGCGGCACTCACTTTCCAACGACAAGTGAGCTGTGCCAATTTGTACTTGCGTCGCCTACGTCCAAGCGACGTATGATCGAGGCTCTAGCCTCGGTTTTAAAAGAAGGTTTTGGAAAACGAGGGTAGAGAGAGATTTTAGAAAGAGAGATTTTTGAAAGAGA
>NW_019274671.1:2037-2265 GCF_002738345.1 Cucurbita maxima | reverse complement strand
ACTGTCGACGATTTTCGAAAGTTTTGTGAGGAATGATTAGGCTTGATGATTTAGAATATAGTTTCGAAGAAACGGAGTGCATAAAACAGTAAAAGAGTTCTTCAAATCGAACCCTACTTCGGAAACTAAAATCTGGGACGTTTGAAGTACGTGCGAAAAAAACCGAGTCATTTTCGACGATTTTCGAAAGTTTTGTGAGGAATGATTAGGCTTGATGATTTAGAATAT
>NW_019274671.1:0-1679 GCF_002738345.1 Cucurbita maxima | reverse complement strand
CCAAAAAAAGCCGAGTCACTGTCGACGATTTTCGAAAGTTTTGTGAGGAATGATTAGGCTTGATGATTTAGAATATAGTTTCGAAGAAACGGAGTGCATAAAACAGTAAAAGAGTTCTTCAAATCGAACCCGTCTTTGGAAACACAAATCGGGAACGTTTGAAGTACGTGCGAAAAAACCGAGTCACTGTCGACGATTTTCGAAAGTTTTGTGAGNAAAAAAACCGAGTCACTGTCGACGATTTTCGAAAGTTTTGTGAGGAATGATTAGGCTTGATGATTTAGAATATAGTTTCGAAGAAACGGAGTGCATAAAACAGTTAAAGAGTTCGTCATATCGAACCCTACTTCGAAAACACAAATCGGGGACGTTTGAAGTACGTGCCAAAAAACACCTAGTCTCTTTCGACGATTTTCGAAGGTTTTGTGAGGAATGATTAGGCTTGATGATTTACAATATAGTTTCGAAGAAACGGAGTGCATAAAACAGTAAAAGAGTTCGTCAAATCGAACCCTACTTCGAAAACACAAATCGGGGACGTTTGAAGTACGTGCCAAAAAACACCTAGTCACTTTCGACGATTTTCGAAAGTTTTGTGAGGAATGATTAGGCTTGATGATTTAGAATATAGTTTCGAAGAAACGGAGTGCATAAAACAGTAAAAGAGTTCTTCAAATCAAACCCTACTTCGGAAACCCAAATCTGGGACGTTTGAAATACGTGCGAAAAAAACCGAGTCATTTTCAACGATTTTTGAAAGTTTTGTGAGGAATGATTAGGCTTGATGATTTAGAATATAGTTTCGAAGAAACGGAGTGCATAAAACAGTAAAAGAGTTCTTCAAATCGAACCCTACTTCGAAAACCCAAATCTGGGACGTTTGAAGTACGTGCGAAAAAAACGAGTCATTTTCGACGATTTTCGAAAGTTTTGTGAGGAATGATTAGGCTTGATGATTTAGAATATAGTTTCGAAGAAACGGAGTGCATAAAACAGTAAAAGAGTTCTTCAAATCGTACCCTGCTTCGGAAACACAAATCGGGAACGTTTGAAGTACGTGCGAAAAAAACCGAGTCACTATCGACGATTTTCGAAAGTTTTGTGAGGAATGATTAGGCTTGATGATTTAGAATATAGTTTCGAAGAAACGGAGTGCATAAAACAGTTAAAGAGTTCGACATATCGAACCCTACTTCGAAAACACAAATCGGGGACGTTTGAAGTACGTGCCAAAAAACACCTAGTCTCTTTCGACGATTTTCGAAAGTTTTGTGAGGAATGATTAGGCTTGATGATTTAGAATATAGTTTCGAAGAAACGGAGTGCATAAAACAGTAAAAGAGTTCTTCAAATCCAACCCTACTTCGGAAACCCAAATCTGGGACGTTTGAAATACGTGCGAAAAAAACCGAGTCATTTTCGACGATTTTCGAAAGTTTTGTGAGGAATGATTAGGCTTGATGATTTAGAATATAGTTTCGAAGAAACGGAGTGCATAAAACAGTAAAAGAGTTCTTCAAATCGAACCCTACTTCGAAAACCCAAATCTGGGACGTTTGAAGTACGTGCGAAAAAAACCGAGTCATGTTCGACGATTTTCGAAAGTTTTGTGAGGAATGATTAGGCTTGATGATTTAGAATATAGTTTCGAAGAAACGGAGTGCATAAAACAGTAAAAG
>NW_019274670.1:0-2034 GCF_002738345.1 Cucurbita maxima | reverse complement strand
ATTGAGACGCTTTTTGGACTCACTTAGAGATGTTTACAAGGTGGGATAGGGTTAGGGAAGTCTTCCCATACCCGTGTCCTATTTTAGTAGATAATTGTCATTTTTCAATATACTTTCAAATAAAAGCCGTAAAATATTCTAATAAAATCCAATAATATTTTATGAGCAAACATTTAATATATACAACCTGTTAAGAATATTTAGTAATAAATTATAGTTTACCATATATATTATATTTGATATTTTATTATAAGGCAAATATCTAATATTTGCCTTATTATCATAGGTATCTTTTCCATTTATTACCATTTCCATATTTTTGTAATTCATTTGATTATAAATAAGATAACTTTTACACCATTTAAGTGTGGTGGATTAATCAAACATTCACACAACCCATGTAAATAAGGTTGCTACTACATGCATATCTTGACTACCAAATGCGGAAATCCTTCATAACGATTTATTAAAACATAGTTATAGAATTAAATGTTTATAAAAATTCATTTGAAACAACAATGGTGTTAATAAACAATGAAATCGAAATAACAAAAGTTTTAAATAATATTAACGTCCTAATCCAACTTAAGGGCTACAACATTAAACCTTAATGTGATTGTCGTGACTTTGTATCCATAGCCTCCACAAAGATACAATAATTTGTATATGAGTGTCTTAACTTTACCAGAAAAAGAAGTAACACGTGACTTGAGTATCTAATGCTCAGTAATTATTCCTAGGGTTGGAGTTGGGAAATGCAATCATTGTTAGACCTATCTTTTCATAAAATTTTTCATTAGTCTCAACTTTCTAATCAAGACAAGGTTGAATGTATAGTACTTTTCTAAACACGGCCAACGTATGTGCACATGGACTCACCAACAGGCTCGTATATGTACCTCTGGGCCTAACTACGGGTTAGCGCACATTCACGCTGTTGGAAGCCACGAGGGAAAGGAACACGCATAATATCATGGTGTACGCATCCGTACTAATCATAATGAATGAAGTATTCTGATACACATGACAACCAAAATGCATGAGATATCGTTGAGACATGCATACATATACTAGACATATCTTTAATGGTTAACACACATGATTTATCGATGTCTCATAGGCATGATGTGAACATGTTAACATAATACACATGGTGTGACATTTGGAAGTACATACATCTTATAACATTCATACCATAACGTAATTTCATAACATAGCATAATCATACATAACATAACATCATAAAAATAGGACACGTAGAAGGGTCATATGTACATGTCTTTCATACAACATACAAATCATCAAACCAAGTCTATTGGCGTCGAACAGTAAAGCCTCTTACTTGGTTGGCCTAAGTCAAATTGCTAATTATTCTTGATACAAGTCTTAATCTGCTCGTTAAAGTTCAATTCAACCTATAATTGGCCCACAACATCGGACTATAGGTCAGGTCAGTTTCGATTACTCGCAATGGTTAGCTACTAGGTTGGAGATACATCTAGGCTAGATTGCGTAGATCGGCGGGTTGGTTTGGCAATTGCAGTGTGGCTGGAGAAGTCTAGGCCGCTAGCATCACTGGTGTGGACTCAAACAACCAAGGTTTGGATGACTAGGTTGCCAAAGTTTTGTTCTAGAGCTTTGTTCGATTTTCAAAGCTGACTTCATACTTACATTCATACTTCCTGATCTGTAATGTGTGTCGGGTCGGTCAAGTACTTGCGAAGCATGGACATGTAGAATACATTATGAATCACGAAGAGGGACAATGTGTAGCTACCTTAGATTTCTACTTATCTAGAGTTGCTACCGTCATCATAGCGTAATCATTTCTATGCGAAAATAAACGTTTAAACTTCTTCATAAGACATAAATTTCATGTTAAAACACAGTTATGAACTTACATGTTTAAAAAAAAAATACCTTTAAAATGACATAACATTAAACTAAATGAAATAAATAAACATTTAAATTAAAAACATCCTATTCTAACCCAAGTCTAAGAAAATAAATGCGAATAACCTTTGTATGTGTCAT
>NW_019274669.1:0-2266 GCF_002738345.1 Cucurbita maxima | reverse complement strand
TCGATTTGATGAACTCCTTTACTGTTTTGATGCACTCCGTTTCTTCGAAAATATATTCTAAATCATCAAGCCTAATCATTCCCCACAAAACTTTTTAAAAATGTCGATCGTGACTCGGTTTTTTGAGTACGTACTTCAAACGTCCCAGATTTGGGTTTCCGAAGTAGGGTTCGATTTGAAGGACTCTTTTACTGTACGTACTTCAAACGTCCCAGATTTGGGTTTCCGAAGTAGGGTTCGATTTGAAGGACTCTTTTACTGTTTTTATGCATTCCGTTTGTTGGAAATTCTGTTCTAAATCATCAACCGTAAACATTCCTCACAAAACTTTAGAAAAACGTCGACCGTGACTCGGTTTTTTTAGCACGTACTTCAAACGTCCCAGATTTGGGTTTCCGAAGTACGGTTCGATTTGAAGGACTCTTTTACTGTTTTGATGCATTCCGTTTGTTGGAAATTCTGTTCTAAATCATCAACCGTAAACATTCCTCACAAAACTTTAGAAAAACGTCGACCGTGACTCGGTTTTTTTAGCACGTACTTCAAACGTCCCAGATTTGAGTTTCCGAAGTACGGTTCGATTTGAAGCACTCTTTTACTGTTTTGATGCACTCCGTTTCTTCGAAAATCTATTCTAAATCGTCAAGCCTAAACATTCCCCACAAAACTTTTTAAAAATGTCGATCGTGACTCGGTTTTTTTAGCACGTACTTCAAACGACCCAGATTTGGGTTTCCGAAGTACGGTTCGATTTGAAGCACTCTTTTACTGTTTTGATGCACTCCATTTCTTCGAAAATCTATTCTAAATCGTCAAGCCTAAACATTCCCCACAAAACTTTTTAAAAATGTCGATCGTGACTCGGTGTTTTTAGCACGTACTTCAAACGTCAAAGATTTGGGTTTTCGAAGTAGGGTTCGATTTGATGAACTCCTTTACTGTTTTGATGCATTCCGTTTCTTCGAAAATATATTCAAAATCATCAAGCCTAATCATTGCCCACAAAACTATTTAAAAATGTCGATCGTGACTCAGTTTTTTGAGCACGTACTTCAAACGTCCCAGATTTGGGTTTCCGAAGTAGGGTTCGATTTGAAGGACTCTTTTACTGTTTTGATGCACTCCGTTTGTTGGAAATTCTGTTCTAAATCATCAACCGCAAACATTCCTCACAAAACTTTAGAAAAACGTCGTCCGTGACTCGGTTTTTTTAGCACGTACTTCAAGCGTCCCAGATTTGGGTTTCCGAAGTACGGTTCGATTTGAAGCACTCTTTTACTGTTATGATGCACTCCGTTTGTTCGAAATTGTATTCTACATCATCAAGCCGAATCATTCCCCACAAAAGTTTTGAAAAACGTCGACCGTGACTCAGTTTTTTTAAAACGTACTTCAAACGTCCCAGATTTGGGTTTCCGAAGTACGGTTCGATTTGAAGAACTCTTTTACTGTTTTGATGCACTCCGTTTGTTCGAAATTTTATTCTAAATCATCAAGCCTAAACATTCCCCACAAAACTTTTTAAAAATGTCGACCGTGACTCGGTTTTTTGAGCACGTACTTCAAACGTCCCAGATTTGGGTTTCCGAAGTACGGTTCGATTTGAAGCACTCTTTTACTGTTTTGATGCACTCCATTTCTTCGAAAATCTATTCTAAATCGTCAAGCCTAAACATTCCCCACAAAACTTTTTAAAAATGTCGATCGTGACTCGGTGTTTTTAGCACGTACTTCAAACGTTCAAGATTTGGGTTTTCGAAGTAGGGTTCGATTTGATGAACTCCTTTACTGTTTTGATGCACTCCGTTTCTTCGAAAATATATTCAAAATCATCAAGCCTAATCATTCCCCACAAAACTTTTTAAAAATGTCGATCGTGACTCGGTTTTTTTAGCACGTACTTCAAACGTCCCAGATTTGGGTTTCCGAAGTAGGGTTCGATTTGAAGGACTCTTTTACTGTTTTGATGCACTCCGTTTGTTGGAAATTCTGTTCTGAATCATCAACCGTAAACATTCCTCACAAAACTTTAGAAAAACGTCGACCGTGACTCGGTTTTTTTAGCACGTACTTCAAACGTCCCAGATTTGGGTTTCCGAAGTACGGTTCGATTTGAAGGACTCTTTTACTGTTTTGATACACTCCGTTTCTTCGAAATTGTATTCTACATCATCAAGCCTAATCATTCCCCACAAGTTTGTAAAAACGTCAACCGTGACTCAGTTTTTTTTAAAACGTACTTCAAACGTCCCAGATTTGGGTTTTC
>NW_019274668.1:0-2267 GCF_002738345.1 Cucurbita maxima | reverse complement strand
TTACTGTTTTGATGCACTCCGTTTGTTGGAAATTCTGTTCTAAATCATCAACCGTAAACATTCCTCACAAAACTTTAGAAAAACGTCGACTGTGACTCGGTTTTTTTAGCACGTACTTCAAACGTCCTAGATTTGGGTTTCCGAAGTACGGTTCGATTTGAAGCACTCTTTTACTGTTTTGATGCACTCCGTTTGTTCGAAATTGTATTCTACATCATCAAGCCTAATCATTCCCCACAAAAGTTTTGAAAAACGTCGACCGTGACTCAGTTTTTTTAAAACGTACTTCAAACGTCCCAGATTTGGGTTTTTGAAGTAGGGTTCGATTTGATGAACTCCTTTACTGTTTTGATGCACTCTGTTTCTTCGAAAATATATTCTAAATCATCAAGCCTAATCATTCCCCACAAAACTTTTTAAAAATGTCGATCGTGACTCGGTTTTTTGAGCACGTACTTCAAACGTCCCACATTTGGGTTTCCGAAGTAGGGTTCGATTTGAAGGACTCTTTTACTGTTTTGATGCACTCCGTTTGTTGGAAATTCTGTTCTAAATCATCAACCGTAAACATTCCTCACAAAAATTTAGAAAAACGTCGACCGTGACTCTGTTTTTTTAGCACGTACTTCAAACGTCCCAGATTTGGGTTTCTGAAGTACGGTTCGATTTGAAGCACTCTTTTACTAGTTTGATGCACTCCGTTTGTTCGAAATTGTATTCTACATCATCAAGCCTAATCATTCCCCACAAAAGTTTTGAAAAACGTCGACCGTGACTCAGTTTTTTTAAAACGTACTTCAAACGTCCCAGATTTGGGTTTCCGAAGTAGGGTTCGATTTGAAGGACTCTTTTACTGTTTTGATGCACTCCGTTTCTTCGAAAATCTATTCTAAATCGTCAAGCCTAATCATTCCCCACAAAAGTTTTGAAAAACGTCGACCGTGACTCAGTTTTTTTAAAACGTACTTCAAACGTCCCAGATTTGGGTTTTCGAAGTAGGGTTCGATTTGATGAACTCCTTTACTGTTTTGATGCACTCCGTTTCTTCGAAAATCTATTCTAAATCATCAAGCCTAATCATTCCCCCACAAAACTTTTTAAAAATTTCTATCGTGACTCGGTTTTTTGAGCACGTACTTCAAACGACCCAGATTTGGGTTTCCGAAGTAGGGATCGATTTGAAGAACTCTTTTACTGTTTTGATGCACTTCGTTTGTTGGAAATTCTATTCTAAATCATCAACCGTAAACATTCCTCACAAAACTTTAGAAAAACGTCGAACGTGACTCGGTTTTTTTAGCACGAACTTCAAACGACATTCCTCACAAAACTTTAGAAAAACGTCGAACGTGACTCGGTTTTTTTAGCACGAACTTCAAACGTCCCAGATTTGGGTTTTCGAAGTACGGTTCGATTTGAAGCACTCTTTTACTGTTTTGATGAACTCCGTTTGTTCGAAATTGTATTCTACATCATCAAGCCTAATCATTCCCCACAAAAGTTTTGAAAAACGTCGACCGTGACTCAGTGTTTTTAAAACGTACTTCAAACGTCCCAGATTTGGGTTTTCGAAGTAGGGTTCGATTTGAAGAACTTCTTTACTGTTTTGATGCACTCCGTTTCTTCGAAAATCTATTCTAAATCATCAATCCTTATCGATCCCCACAAAACTTTTTAAAAATGTCGATCGTGACTCGGTTTTTTGAGCACGTACTTCAAACGTCCCAGATTTGGGTTTCCGAAGTAGGGTTCGATTTGAAGGACTCTTTTACTAATTTGATGCACTCCGTTTGTTGGAAATACTGTTCTAAATCATCAACCGTAAACATTCCTCACAAAACTTTAGAAAAACGTCGACCGTGACTCGGTTTTTTTNACGTACTTCAAACGTCCCAGATTTGGGTTTCCGAAGTAGGGTTCGATTTGAAGGACTCTTTTACTAATTTGATGCACTCCGTTTGTTGGAAATACTGTTCTAAATCATCAACCGTAAACATTCCTCATTAAACTTTAGAAAAACGTCGACCGTGACTCGGTTTTTTTAGCACGAACTTCAAACGTCCCAGATTTGGGTTTTCGAAGTACGGTTCGATTTGAAGCACTCTTTTACTGTTTTGATGCACTCCGTTTGTTCGAAATTGTATTCTACATCATCAAGTCTAATCATTCCCCACAAAAGTTTTGAAAAACGTCGACCGTGACTCAGTGTTTTTAAAACGTACTTCAAACGTCCTAGATTTGGGTTTTCGAAGTAGGGTTCGATTTGA
>NW_019274667.1:0-2267 GCF_002738345.1 Cucurbita maxima | reverse complement strand
TTAGGCTTGATGATGTAGAATACAATTTCAAACAAACAGAGTGCATCAAAATAGTAAAAGAGTGCATCAAATCGAACACTACTTTGGAAACACAAATCTGGGACGTTTGAAGTAGGTGCTAAAAAAACCGAGTCACGGTCGACGTTTTTAGAGTTTTGTGGGGAATGATTAGGCTTGATGATTTAGAATAAAATTTTGAAGAAACAGAGTGCATCAAAACAGTAAAAGAGTGCTTCAAATCGAACCCTATTTCGAAAACCCTAATCAGAGACGTTTGAAGTACGTGCTAAAAAAACCGAGTCACGGTCGACGTTTTTCAAAACTTTTGTGGGGAATAATTTGGCTTGATGGTGTAGAATAGAATTTCCAACAAACGGAGTTCATCAAAACAGTAAAAGAGTGCTTCAAATCGAACTCTATTTCGAAAACCCTAATTAGGGACGTGTGAAGTACGTGCTAAAAAACCGAGTCACGGTCGACGTTTTTCAAAAAATTTGTGGGGAATGATTTGGCTTGATGATGTAGAATACAACTTCCAACGAACGGAGTGCATCAAAACAGTAAAAGAGTGCTTCAAATCGAAACCTACTTCGAAAACCCAAATCTGGGACGTTTGATGTACGTGGTAAAAAAACCGCGTCACGGTCGACGTTTTTCAAAACATTTGTGGGGAATGATTAGGATTGATGATGAAGAATACAATTTCGAACAAACGAAGTGCATCAAAACAATAAAAGAGTCCTTCAAATCAAACCCTAATTGGAAAACCCAAATCTGGGACGTTTGAAGTACGTGCTAAAAAAACCGAGTCACGGTCAACGTTTTTAAAAAGATTTGTGGGGAATGATTAGGCTTGATGATTTAGAATAGAATTTTGAAGAAACAGAGTGCATCAAAACAGTAAAAGAGTGCTTCAAATTGTACCCTATTTCGAAAACCCTAATCAGAGACGTTTGAAGTACGTGCTAAAAAACCGAGTCACGGTCGACATTTTTCAAAACTTTTGTGGGGAATGATTAGGCTTGATGAAGAAGAATAGAATTTCCAACAAACGGAGTGCATCAAAATAGTAAAAGAGTGCTTCAAATCGAACCCTACTTCGGAAACCCAAATCTGGGACGTTTGAAGTACGTGCTAAAAAATTGAGTCACGGTCGACATGTTTCAAAACATTTGTGGGGAATGATTAGGCTTGATGATGTAGAATAAAATTTTGAACAAACGGAGTGCATCAAAACACTAAAAGAGTCCTTCAACTCGAACCCTAATTCGATAACCCTAATCAGGGACGTTTGAAGTACGTGTTAAAAAAACCGAGTCACGGTCATCGTGTTTCAAAACTTTTGTAGGGAATGATTAGGCTTGATGCTTTAGAATAGAATTTCAAAGAAACGGAGTGCAACAAAACACTAAAAGAGTCCTTCAAATCAAACCCTAATTGGAAAACCCAAATCTGGGACGTTTGAGGTACGTGCTAAAAAAACCGAGTCACGGTCGACGTTTTTCAAAACATTTGTGGGGAATGATTAGGCGTGATGATGTAGAATACAGTTTCGAACAAACGGAGTGCATCAAAACACTAAAAGAGTCCTTCAACTCGAACCCTAATTCGATAACCCTAATCAGGGACGTTTGAAGTACGTCTTAAAAAAACCGAGTCACGGTCATCGTGTTTCAAAACTTTTGTAGGGAATGATTAGGCTTGATGCTTTAGAATAGAATTTCAAAGAAACGGAGTGCATCAAAACACTAAAAGAGTCCTTCAACTCGAACCCTAATTCGATAACCCTAATCAGGGACGTTTGAAGTACGTCTTAAAAAAACCGAGTCACGGTCATCGTGTTTCAAAACTTTTGTAGGGAATGATTAGGCTTGATGATTTAGAATAGAATTTTGAAGAAACAGAGTGCATCAAAACAGTAAAAGAGTGCTTCAAATCGAACCCTATTTCGAAAACCCTAATCAGAGACATTTGAAGTACGTGCTAAACAAACCGAGTCACGGTCGACGTTTTTCAAAACATTTGTGGGGAATGATTAGGCTTGATGATGTAGAATACAATTTCAAACAAACAGAGTGCATCAAAATAGTAAAAGAGTGCATCAAATCGAACCCTACTTTGGAAACACAAATCTGGGACTTTTGAAGTAGGTGCTAAAAAAACCGAGTCACGGTCGACGTTTTTAGAGTTTTGTGGGGAATGATTAGGCTTGATGATTTATAATAGAATTTCGAAGAAACGGAGTGCATTAAAACAGTAAAAGAGTT
>NW_019274666.1:0-2153 GCF_002738345.1 Cucurbita maxima | reverse complement strand
AGCCCCAGTATCCAGAAACCAATTAGCAGCATCAGGTCCAGCAATAGAATAGGACGTGTTGAATGCTTTAGCAAGGTGACCATGAGTAGAATCAGGTCGAACATACTATTGGTTGCAGAAGTCAGCATAATGGCCCTCTTTGCGGGATATATTATTTCTTATCAAACGAGAGAAAAAAGAATCCAATTTCGAATTTCATTGTTGGGGAACAAACCAAAATCATCCGGTTCACCACTACCGAATTTATAATTCAACAGAAAATTAAAAATCGTCGTTGGGGAGAGAAAACTCGCGGGAGTACGCACCACTCTACAACGACGACTTTTGAAAAATATAATATTCTTCAACACACAAAATTTTATCAATCGCCTTTACAAAAACTAATCCAATTTTGAATCAGACTAAAATGGTCAAAACAAGATTTAACTTGTTATTGTTCGGGATCAAACTCAGGTCACTCTAAGTGACAAGCAAGAATGCTCACCCTTGTATTACAACGACCTCTGGAACATAATAACTCGAGTGACAAGCGGATATACTATCCACTATACCACTACAACGACTCATAAAAAATAAATTATTCGTTAACGCTCTAGATTTTACCAAGCGTCTTTAGAAAAAGTGATCCATTGTCAACGCTCTAGATTTTATCAATCGAAGATTCGGAACAAGTAATCCAATTTCGAATCCGGAGAAAATTGTCCAAAGAAAACTAAGCTTATTAGTGTCGGGGTTCAAACTCAAGTTTCTCGAGTGACAAGCGGGAATACTCACTACTGTATTACATCGACCTCTGAAAAATATATTATTTGATAACACACGAGAGAAAAAGGAATCCAATCCCGAATTTCGTTGTTGGGGAACAAACCCAAATCATCTGGTTCACCACTTTCGAATTTCGAATTCAAAAGAAAATTAAAAATCGTCGCTATGGGAGATTAAACTCGTGGGAGTACTCACCACTCTACAACGACGACTTTCGAAAAATATAATATTCGTCAACACACAAGATTTTATCAATCGCCGTTACAAAAAGTAATCCAATTTAGATTCAGACTAAAATTGTCAAAACAAAATTAAACTTGTTATTGTTCAGGATCAAACTTAGGTCACTCGAGTGACGAGCAGGAATGCTCACCTTTGTATTACAACGACCTATGGAACATAATAACTCGAGTGACAAGCAGATATACTCCCCACTGTACAACTACAACGACTCATAAAAAATAAAATATTTGTTAACGCTACAAATTTTACAAATCGTCTTTAGAAAAAATGATCCATTGCCAACACTCTAGATTTTTTGGATCGAAGATTCGTAACAAGTAATCCAATTTCGAATCCGGTGAAAATTGTCAAAAGAAAACTAAGCTTATAATTGTCGGGGTACAAACTCAGGTCCCTCGAGTGAAAAGCGGGAATACTCACTACTATATTATATCGACCTCTGAAAAATATATTATTTGTTAACACACGAGAGAAAAAGAAATCTAATCCCAAATTTCGTTGTTGGGGAACAAACCCAAATCATTGGGTTCACCACAATCGAATTTCAAATTAAAAAGAAAATTAAAAATCGTCGCTGTGGGAGATTAAACTCGCGGGAGTACTAACCACTCTACAACGACGACTTTCAAAAAATATAATATTTGTCAAACACAAGATTTTATCAATCGCCGTTACATAAAGTAATCCAATTTAGAATCAGACTAAAATTGTCAAAACAAGATTAAACTTGTTATTGTTCGGGATCATACTCAGGTCACTCGAGTGACGAGTAGGAATGCTCACCCTTTTATTACAACGACCTATGGAACATAATAACTCGAGTGACAAGCGGATATACTCCCCACTTTACCACTACGACGACTCATAAAAAATAAAATATTTGTTAACGCTACAGATTTTACCAATCGTCTTTAGAAAAAGTGATCCATTGTCAACGCTCTAGATTTTATCAATTGAAGATTTGGAACAAGTATTCCAATTTCGAAAACGGTGAAAATTGTCAAAAGAAAACTAAGCTTATAATTGTCGGGGTACAAACTCAGGTCCCTCGAGTGAAAAGCGGGAATACTCACTACTATATTATATCGACCTCTGAAAAATATATTATTTGTTAACACACGAGAGAAAAAGGAATCTAATCCCGA
>NW_019274665.1:575-2268 GCF_002738345.1 Cucurbita maxima | reverse complement strand
GTACGTGCTAAAAAAACCGAGTCACGGTCGACGTTTTTTGAAAGTTTTGTGAGGAATGATAAGGCTTGATGATTTAGAATATTATTTCTATGAAACGGAGTGTGTGAAACAGTAAAAGAGTTCTTCATATGGAACCCTTCTTCGGAAACCCAAAAAGAGAAGTTTGTAGTACGGGCTATAAAATTCGAGTCACGGTCGACGTTTGTCGAAAGTTTTGTGAGGAATG
This sequence comes from Cucurbita maxima, assembly GCF_002738345.1. Lineage (NCBI taxonomy): Eukaryota > Viridiplantae > Streptophyta > Magnoliopsida > Cucurbitales > Cucurbitaceae > Cucurbita > Cucurbita maxima. The sequence goes on along the minus strand of NW_019274665.1, from coordinate 2,042 downwards.
ATAAGGCTTGATGATTTAGAATATTATTTCTAAGAAACAGAGTGCGTAAAACAGTAAAAGAGTTCTTCAAATGGAACCCTCCATCGGAAACCCAAACACGGTAGTTTGTAGTACGTGCTAAAAAAACCGAGTCACGGTCGACGTTTTTCGAAAGTTTTGTGAGGAATGATAAGGCTTGATGATTTAGAATATTATTTCTAAGAAACGAAGTGCGTAAACCAGTAAAAGAGTTCTTCAAATGGAACCCTCCTTCGGAAACCCAAACAGAGAAGTTTGTAGTACGTGCTAAAAAAACCGAGTCACGGTCGACGTTTGTCGAAAGTTTTGTGAGGAATGATAAGGCTTGATGATTTAGAATATTATTTCTATGAAACGGAGTGTGTGAAACAGTAAAAGAGTTCTTCAAATGGAACCCTCCATCGGAAACCCAAACACGGTAGTTTGTAGTACGTGCTAAAAAAACCGAGTCACGGTCGACGTTTTTCGAAAGTTTTGTGAGGAATGATAAGGCTTGATGATTTAGAATATTATTTCTTAGAAACGGAGTGCGTAAAAATGTAAAAGAGTTATTCAAATGGAACCCTTCTTCGGAAACCAAGACAGGGAAGTTTGTAGTACGTGCTAAAAAAACCGAGTCACGGTCGACGTTTGTCGAAAGTTTTGTGAGGAATGATAAGGATTGATGAGTTAGAATATTGTTTCTCAGAAACGGAGTGCGTAAAACTGTAAAAGAGTTCTTCAAATGGAACCCTCCATCGGAAACCCAAACACGGTAGTTTGTAGTACGTGCTAAAAAAACCGAGTCACGGTCGACGTTTGTCGAAAGTTTTGTGAGGAATGATAAGGATTGATGAGTTAGAATATTGTTTCTCAGAAACGGAGTGCGTAAAACTGTAAAAGAGTTCTTCAAATGGAACCCTCCATCGGAAACCCAAACACGGTAGTTTGTAGTACGTGCTAAAAAAACCGAGTCACGATCGACGTTTGTCGAAAGTTTTGTGAGGAATGATAAGGCTTGATGATATAGAATATTATTTCTAAGAAACGGAGTGTGTGAAACAGTAAAAGAGTTCTTCAAATGGAACCCTCCATCGGAAACCCAAACACGGTAGTTTGTAGTACGTGCTAAAAAAACCGAGTCACGGTCGACGTTTTTGGAAAGTTTTGTGAGGAATGATACGACTTGATGATTTAGAATATTATTTCTTAGAAACGGAGTGCGTAAAACAATAAAAGAGTTCTTCAAATGGAACCCTTCTTCGGAAACCAAGACAGGGAAGTTTGTAGTACGTGCTAAAAAAACCGAGTCACGGTCGACGTTTGTCGAAAGTTTTGCGAGGAATGAGAAGGCATGATGATTTAGAAAATTATTTCTAAGAAACGGAGTGCGTAAAACAGTAAAAGAGTTCTTCAAATGGAACCCTCCTTCGAAAACCCAAACAGAGAAGTTTGTAGTACGTGCTAAAA
>NW_019274665.1:0-317 GCF_002738345.1 Cucurbita maxima | reverse complement strand
AAACCGAGTCACGGTCGACGTTTGTCGAAAGTTTTGTGAGGAAGTATAAGGATTGATGATTTAGAATATTATTTCTAGGAAACGGAGTGCGTAAACCAGTAAAAGAGTTCTTCAAATGGAACCCTCCTTCGGAAACCCAAACAGGGAAGTTTGTAGTACGTGCTAAAAAAACCGAGTCACGGTCGACGTGTGTTGAAAGTTTTGTGAGGAATGATAAGGCTTGATGATTTAGAATATTATTTCTATGAAACGGAGTGTGTGAAACAGTAAAAGAGTTCTTCAAATGGAACCCTTCTTCGGAAACCCAAAAAGAGAAG
>NW_019274664.1:0-2269 GCF_002738345.1 Cucurbita maxima | reverse complement strand
GATAAGGCTTGATGATTTAGAATATTATTTCTAAGAAACGGAGTGCGTAAAACAGTAAAAGAGTTCTTCAAATGGAACCCTCCTTCGGAAACCCAAACAGAGAAGTTTGTAGTTCGTGCTAAAAAAACCGAGTCACGGTCGACGTTTGTCGAAAGTTTTGTGAGGNTGAGGAATGATAAGGATTGATGATTTAGAATATTATTTCTAAGAAACGGAGTGCGTAAAACAGTAAAAGAGTTCTTCAAATGGAACCCTCCTTCGGAAACCCAAACAGAGAAGTTTGTAGTACGTGCTGAAAAAACAGAGTCACGGTCGACGTTTGTCGAAAGTTTTGTGAGGAATGATAAGGCTTGATGATTTAGAATATTATTTCTAAGAAAAGGAGTGCGTAAAACAGTAAAAGAGTTCTTCAAATTGAACCCTTCTTCGGAAACCCAAACGGGGAAGTTTGTTGTACGTGCTAAAAAACCGAATCACGGTCGACGTTTGTCGAAAATTTTGTGAGGAAGTATAAGGATTGATGATTTAGAATATTATTTCTAAGAAACGGAGTGCGTAAAACTGTAAAAGAGTTCTTCAAATGAAACCCTCCTTCGAAAACCCAAACAGAGAAGTTTGTAGTACGGGCTAAATAAACCGAGTCACGGTCGAGGTTTGTCGAAAGTTTTGTGAGGAATGATAAGGCTCGATGATTTAGAATATTATTTCTAATAAACATAGTGCGTAAAACAATAAAAGAGTTCTTCAAATGGAACCCTTCTTCGGAAACCCAAACAGGGAAGTTTGTAGTACGTGCTAAAAAAACCGAGTCACGGTCGACGTTTGTCGAAAGTTTTGTGAGGAATGATAAGGCTTGATGATTTAGAATATTATTTCTAAGAAACGGAGTGCGTAAAACAGTAAAAGAGTTCTTCAAATGGAACCCTTCTTCGGAAACCCAAACAGGGAAGTTTGTAGTACGTGCTAAAAAAACCGAGTCACGGTCGACGTTTGTCAAAAGTTTTGTGAGGAATGATAAGGCTTGATGATTTAGAATATTATTTCTATGAAACANACAGGGAAGTTTGTAGTACGTGCTAAAAAAACCGAGTCACGGTCGACGTTTGTCGAAAGTTTTATGAGGAATGATAAGGATTGATGATTTAGAATATTATTTCTATGAAACAGAGTGCGTAAAACAGTAAAAGAGTTCTTCAAATGGAACCCTCTTTCGGAAACCCAAACAGAGAAGTTTGTAGTACGTGCTGAAAAAACTGAGTCACGGTCGACGTTTGTCGAAAGTTTTGTGAGGAATGATAAGCCTTGATGATTTAGAATATTATTTCTAAGAAACGGAGTGCGTAAAACAGTAAAAGAGTTCTTCAAATTGAACCCTTCTTCGGAAACCCAAACACGGAAGTTTGTAGTACGTGCTAAAATAACCGAGTCACGGTCGACTTTTGTCGAAAGTTTTGTGAGGAATGATAAGGCTTGATGATTTAGAATATTATTTCTAAGAAACGGAGTGCGTAAAACAGTAAAAGAGTTCTTCAAATGGAACCCTCCTTCGGAAACCCAAATAGAGAAGTTTGTAGTACGTGCTAAAAAAACCGAGTCACGGTCGACGTTTGTCGAAAGTTTTGTGACGAATGATAAGGCTTGATGATTTAGAATATTATTTCTAAGAAACGGAGTGCGTAAAGTAGTAAAAGAGTTCTTCAAATGGAACCCTTCTTCCGCAACCCTAACTGGGAAGTTTGTAGTACGTGCTAAAGAAACCGAGTCACGGTCGACGTTTGTCGAATGTTTTGTGAGAAATGATAAGGCTAGATGATTTAGAATATTATTTCTAAGAAACGGAGTGCGTAAAACTGTAAAAGAGTTCTTCAAATGAAACCCTCCTTCGAAAACCCAAACAGAGAAGTTTGTAGTACGGGCTAAATAAACCGAGTCACGGTCGAGGTTTGTCGAAAGTTTTGTGAGGAATGATAAGGCTCGATGATTTAGTATATTATTTCTAATAAACATAGTGCGTAAAACAATAAAAGAGTTCTTCAAATGGAACCCTTCTTCGGAAACCCAGACAGGGAAGTTTGTAGTACGTGCTAAAAAAACCGAGTCACGGTCGACGTTTGTCGAAAGTTTTATGAGGAATGATAAGGATTGATGATTTAGAATATTATTTCTATGAAACAGAGTGCGTAAAACAGTGAAAGAGTTCTTCAAATGGAACCCTCCTTCGGAAACCCAAACAGAGAAGTTTGTAGTACGTGCTGAAAAAACCGAGTCA
>NW_019274663.1:0-2269 GCF_002738345.1 Cucurbita maxima | reverse complement strand
TTGGCCTGATGATGTTCAATAGAATTTCGAACAAATGGAGTGCATCAAAAAAGTAAAAGAGTGCTTCAAATCGAACCCTACTTCGGAAACCTAAATCTGGTACGTTTGAAGTACTTGCTAAAAAAACTGAGTCACGATCAACGTTTTTCTAAAGTTTTGTGAGGAATGTTTACGGTTGATGATTTAGAATAGAATTTCGAAGATCGGTGTGCATAAAAAAGTTAACGAGTTCTTCAAATCGAACCCTAATTTGGGAACCCAAATCTGGGACGTTTGAAGTACGTTCTAAAATAACTGAGTCACGGTCGACGTTTTTCAAAACTTTTGTGGGGAATGATTAGGCTTGATGATGTAGAATACAATTTCGAACAAACGGAGTGCATCAAAACAGTAAAAGAGTGCTTCAAATCGAACCGTACTTCGGAAACCCAAATCTGGGACGTTTGAAGTACGTGCTAAAAAAACCGAGTCACGGTCGACGTTTTTCTAAAGTTTTGTGAGGAATGTTTACGGTTGATGATTTAGAATAGAATTTCGAAGATCGGTGTGCATAAAAAAGTTAACGAGTTCTTCAAATCGAACCCTAATTTGGGAACCCAAATCTGAAACGTTTGAAGTACGTTCTAAAATAACTGAGTCACGGTCGACGTTTTTCAAAACTTTTGTGGGGAAAGATTAGGCTTGATGATGTAGAATACAGTTTCGAACAAACGGAGTGCATCAAAATAGTAAAAGAGTCCTTCAAATCGAACCCTAATTCGTAAACCCACATTTGGGACGTTTGAAGTACGTGGTAAAAAAACCGAGTCACGGTCGACATTTTTAAAAAGTTTTGTGGGGAATGATTATGCTTGATGATTTAGAATAGAATTTCGAAGAAACAGAGTGCATCAAAACAGTAAAAGAGTTCTTCAAATTGAACCCTACTTCGGAAACCCAAATCTCGGATGTTTGAAGTACTCGCTAAAAAAACCGAGTCACGATCGACATTTTTAAAAAGTTTTGGTGGGAACGATCAGGCTCGATGATTTAGAATAGAATTTCGAAGAAACGGAGTGCATAAAACGGTAAAAGAGTGCTTCAAAACGAACCCTATTTCGAAAAACCCTAATCTATGACGTTTGAAGTACGTGTTAAAAAAACAGAGTTACGGTCGACGTTTTCCAAAACTTTTGTTAGGAATGATTTGGCCTGATGATGTTCAATAGAATTTCGAACAAATGGAGTGCATCAAAAAAGTAAAAGAGTGCTTCAAATCGAACCCTACTTCGGAAACCTAAATCTGGTACGTTTGAAGTACGTGCTAAAAAAACCGAGTCACGATCAACGTTTTTCTAAAGTTTTGTGAGGAATGTTTACGGTTGATGATTTAGAATAGAATTTCGAAGATCGGTGTGCATAAAAAAGTTAACGAGTTCTTCAAATCGAACCCTAATTTGGGAACCCAAATCTGGGACGTTTGAAGTACGTTCTAAAATAACTGAGTCACGGTCGACGTTTTTCAAAACTTTTGTGGGGAATGATTAGGCTTGATGATGTAGAATACAGTTTCGAACAAACGGAGTGCATCAAAACAGTAAAAGAGTCCTTCAAATCGAACCCTAATTCGTAAACCCACATTTGGGACGTTTGAAGTACGTGGTAAAAAAACCGAGTCACGGTCGACATTTTTAAAAAGTTTTGTGGGGAATGATTATGCTTGATGATTTAGAATAGAATTTCGAAGAAACGGAGTGCATCAAAACAGTAAAAGAGTTCTTCAAATTGAACCCTACTTCGGAAACCCAAATCTCGGACGTTTGAAGTACTCGCTAAAAAAACCGAGTCACGGTCGACATTTTTAAAAAGTTTTGTTGGGAACGATCAGGCTCGATGATTTAGAATAGAATTTCGAAGAAACGGAGTGCATAAAACAGTAAAAGAGTGCTTCAAAACGAACCCTATTTCGAAAAACCCTAATCTATGACGTTTGAAGTACGTGTTAAAAAAACAGAGTTACGGTCGACGTTTTCCAAAACTTTTGTGAGGAATGATTTGGCCTGATGATGTTCAATAGAATTTCGAACAAATGGAGTGCATCAAAAAAGTAAAAGAGTGCTTCAAATCGAACCCTACTTCGGAAACCTAAATCTGGTACGTTTAAACTACGTGCTAAAAAAACCGAGTCACGTTCAACGTTTTTCTAAAGTTTTGTGAGGAATGTTTACGGTTGATGATTTAGAATAGAATTTCGAAGATCGGTGTGCATAAAAAAGTTAACGAGTTCTTC
>NW_019274662.1:0-2269 GCF_002738345.1 Cucurbita maxima | reverse complement strand
GAGAGAGAGAGAGAGAGAGAGAGAGAGAGAGAGAGAGAGAGAGAGAGAGAGAGAGAGAGAGAGAGAGAGAGAGAGATAGAGAGATAGAGAGTGAGAGAGAGATAGAGAGATAGAGAAATTGAGAGAAAGAGAGAGCTTGAACCCAATTTCTCAAAACATTGCTTTTTTTTTTGTTTCTTTTGTTGCCTCTCAAAGTCACTTGATAATGATGATGGCTTGTTATAAATAATTGGCTTTCAAAAGGGTATTAATTTGAATACAATGATATCAAAACATGATCAAGTACTATTTAAATTGTCGAGCATAGTTTTATGAGTTAAAATATACACATCGACTAAAATGTCAAAAGATTTGAATCTCGACTTTGATACCGTACCTTGAATTTGGTCGGAAAAGAAGAATGCTCAAACTCATAAAAACCCCCCACAAACAAACCTAACATGATTGATCCATTGATTGACTCTCTCCCACTGTTTCCCTTAATGATCATATTAGTTATCTCTTCCCACCCAAAATAATATTTTAAAAAAGTTTACATTTTTTTCTATTTCTTTTACTCTCTCTCTCTCTCTCTTTGGCCTTTTCACTTTTCATATGAAATCATTTTATTTTCATTAGGTTTCAATCTCCAAAAAGTCCAATTCCATGCAATGATTTTGAGCTCAAATAAGCATATCCGACCTCGAGAATTATCGGGTTTTTAGTCTTTTTCAGTGTAAGAGTCTAAGCTCATTGCTAACAAGTATTGTTCTTTTCGGACTCGCCCTTTCATCCTTCCCTTCAAAAATTTGGGTATGTTAAAGAGAGGTTTTCTCCATCATATAAAGAATATTTCGTTTTTCTCTCTACTAATGTGAGATCTCAAAAAAAGTTAACGGGTTTCCGGGGAAAACGATGAAGCTAACCCCACCAAGAGGGAGCCTCGCAGGCCTCCTCTTCTTCTTTCCTTTTCTCAACCTTCTTTATTCCAACCCTAATTCTAAAGCCACACCAATTCTCCATTTTGCCCTCCCCCCATGCACCATACTTCCCTCAACTTGAGCTCAATCTCCCACCTTTTCCAAAGGGTATACTTGTCTTTTCACTCTCTTTCTCTCTCCTAGTTGCATGCATGAAAATTAGAGAGAGAAAGTGAAGAAGGATTTTTAAAAGGGACCCGTTTGCCTATATCTTACGCCCTTAAAAATCCTCAAGAATCCTATGTGTGTTTCATTTGTAGGACTTTTTAAGGGTATATTCTTCGTTTTTGATAAGGTCGGATTTATATATACTTCATTCATTTATTCACCTTTAATCATAAATCGACGCTTAAAAAAAATACCCTTTAAAAAAAAAAACACTTTGTCATCTCTACGTGTTGTGCTCCGTGGAGATTTGAACGTATAACTACTAAAGAATGAAGGAATATTCTATATTTTTTAATAACTCGAACATTTATTTCGTTAATATACACAAAATGACCATTAAAAAAGATGGAGGTAAAATATTTTGAGTAAATTTGGGATGGTAAAAAAATAAAATAAAAAATAACCTTTTCTCCAAATTATTAAATATTTAAAAAAAAAACACTGATTTGCAAAATAAAATTCCTTCTTAATTTATTATTATTATTATTATTTATTTTAATGTTAATTTGTGTGTGTGAGAGAGAGAGAATGCGGGCCACGCCTTATTCACGGGTTCTCCTATTGCCAGATTCTGCCACCTAAGATTTCCTTTTTTTTTTTCTTGCTTTTAAGCCCATATTTTAACTCTAATTATTTTCGAGACAATTTTTTATATTTATTTTACATTCAGTCCTCTAAGTTTGTGTAATTGATAATGGAGTCCTTATTAATTAACTTCGGTATTAATAACAGCACTAACAAATATAGTTTTAATTTTGTGTAATAATTATTAATTAAGTAAATCAACCATTGATTTAGATGATTAACTATAATCCCAATATTGGTTAACCTAGATATTCATTGTACAATTAAATACTACTAATTGATTTATACATTTTTATTTTTTAAATTATATTTATAATTTTCTTTTTTAACTACTATTTAAAAGTTATTTTAATTTAATTATGATGAATTAGCTGTGATTCTATTTTTTAAAAAAATAATATTTCTTTGTCTCATATTAAATTCTTAAAAAAAAAAAATGCTAAATATATACTTAACATAATATTTTAAGAATTGTTTTGAAAATCTATTTTTGTTTTTTTTTTTTAAATATATGATTTCTAAGAAAATCATGCAAAAAAAAAAAAAAAAAAAAAAAA
>NW_019274661.1:0-2269 GCF_002738345.1 Cucurbita maxima | reverse complement strand
TGTGTGGAATCATTAGGCTTGATGATTTAGAATAGAACTTCGAAGAAACGGTGTGCATAAACAATAAAAGAGTTCTTCAAATCGAACCCTACTTCGGAAACCCAAATCTGGGACGTTTGAAGTACGTTCTAAAAAAACCGAGTCACGGTCGAAGTTGTCCAAAAGTTTTGTGTGGAATGATTAGGCTTGATTACTTAGAATAGAACTTCGAAGAAACGGTGTGCATAAAACAGTAAAAGAGTTCTTCAAATCGAACCCTACTTCGGAAACCCAAATCTAGGACGTTTGAAGTACGTGCTAAAGAAACCGAGTCACGGTCGACATTTTTCGAAAGATTTGAGAGGAATGATTAGGCTTGATGGTTTAGAATAGAATTTCGAAGAAACGGTGTGCATAAAACAGTAAAAGAGTTCATCAAATCGAACCCTACTTCGGAAACCCAAATCTGGGACGTTTGAAGTACGTGCTAAAGAAACCGAGTCACGGTCGACATTTTTCGAAAGATTTGAGAGGAATGATTAGGCTTGATGGTTTAGAATAGAATTTCGAAGAAACGGTGTGCATAAAACAGTAAAAGAGTTCTTCAAATCGAACCCTACTTCGGAAACCCAAGTCTGGGACGTTTGAAGTACGTGCTAAAAAAACCGAGTCACGGTCGACATTTTTCGAAAGATTTGAGAGGAATGATTAGGCTTGATTATTTAGAATAGGATTTCGAAGAAACGGTGTGCATAAAACAGTAAAAGAGTTCTTCAAATCGAACCCTACTTCGAAAACCCAAATCTGGGACGTTTGAAGTACGTGCTAAAGAAACCGAGTCACGGTCGACGTTTGTCGAAAGATTTGTGTGGAATGATTAGGCTTGATGATTTAGAATAGCAGTTCGAAGAAACGGTGTGCATAAAACAATAAAAGAGTTCTTCAAATCGAACCCTACTTCGGAAACCCAAATCTGGGACGTTTGAAGTACGTGCCAAAAAACACCTAGTCCCTTTCGACGATTTTCGAAAGTTTTGTGAGGAATGATTAGGCTCGATGATTTAGAATAGAATTTCGAAGAAACGGAGTGCATAAAACAATAAAAGAGTTCTTCAAATCGAACCCTACTTCGGAAACCCAAATCTAGGACGTTTGTAGTACGTGCTAAAAAAACCGAGTCACAGTCGAGGTTTTTAAAAAGTTTTGTGAGGAATGATTAGGCTCGATGATTTAGAATAGAATTTCGAAGAAACGGTGTGCATAAAACAGTAAAAGAGTTCTTCAAATCGAACCCTACTTCGGGAACCAAAATCTGGGACGTTTGAAGTACGTGCTAAAGAAACCGAGTCACGTTCGACGTTTGTCGAAAGATTTGTGTGGAATGATTAGGCTTGATGATTTAGAATAGCAGTTCGAAGAAACGGTGTGCATAAAACAATAAAAGAGTTCTTCAAATCGAACCCTACTTCGGAAACCCAAANACCGAGTCACGTTCGACGTTTGTCGAAAGATTTGTGTGGAATGATTAGGCTTGATGATTTAGAATAGGATTTCGAAGAAACGGTGTGAATAAAACAGTAAAAGAGTTCTTCAAATCGAACCCTACTTTGGAAACCAAAATCTGGGACGTTTGAAGTACGTGCTAAAGAAACCGAGTCACGTTCGACGTTTGTCGAAAAATTTGTGTGGAATGATTAGGCTCGATGATTTAGAATAGGATTTCGAAGAAACGGTGTGCATAAAACAGTAAAAGAGTTCTTCAAATCGAACCCTACTTCGGAAACCAAAATCTGGGACGTTTGAAGTACGTGCTAAAGAAACCGAGTCACGGTCGACGTTTGTCGAAAGATTTGTGTGGTATGATTAGGCTTGATGATTTAGAATAGGATTTCGAAGAAACAGTGTGCATAAAACAATAAAAGAGTTCTTCAAATCGAACCTTACTTCGGAAACCCAAATCTGGGACGTTTGAAGTACGTGCTAAAAAAACCGAGTCACGGTCGAAGTTGTCCAAAAGTTTTGTGTGGAATGATTAGGCTTGATGACTTAGAATAGAACTTCGAAGAAACGGTGTGCATAAAACAGTAAAAGAGTTCTTCAAATCGAACCCTACTTCGGAAACCCAAGTCTGGGACGTTTGAAGTACGTTCTAAAAAAACCGAATCACGGTCGACATTTTTCGAAAGATTTGAGAGGAATGATTAGGCTTGATGATTTAGAATAGGATTTCGAAGAAACGGTGTGCATAAAACAGTAAAAGAGTTCATCAAATCGAACCCTACTTCGGAAA
>NW_019274660.1:0-1251 GCF_002738345.1 Cucurbita maxima | reverse complement strand
GAATTAGGGTTTGATTTGAAGAACTCTTTTAGTGTTTTGTTGCACTCCGTTTCTTTGAAATTCTATTCTAAATCATCAAGCCTAATCATTCCCTACAAAAGTTTTGAAACACGATGACCGTGACTCGATTTTTTTAACACGTACTTCAAACGTCCCTGATTAGGGTTATCGAATTAGGGTTCGAGTTGAAGGACTCTTTTAGTGTTTTGATGCACTCCGTTTGTTCAAAATTTTATTCTACATCATCAAGCCTAATCATTCCCCACAAATGTTTTGAAACACGTCGACCGTGACTCAGTTTTTTAGCACGTACTTCAAACGTCCCAGATTTGGGTTTCCGAAGTAGGGTTCGATTTGAAGAACTATTTTACTGTTTTATGCTCACCGTTTCTTCGAAATCCTATTCTAAATCATCAAGCCTAACAATTCCACGCAAATCTTTCGAAAAACGTCGACCGTGACTCGGTTTTTTTAGCACGTACTTCAAACGTCTCTGATTAGGGTTTTCGAAATAGGGTTCGATTTGAAGCACGCTTTTACTGTTTTGATGCACTCTGTTTCTTCAAAATTCTATTCTAAATCATCAAGCCTAATCATTCCCCACAAATCTTTTTAAAAACGTAGACCGTGACTCGGTTTTTTTAGCACGTACTTCAAACGTCCCAGATTTGGGTTTTCCAATTAGGGTTTGATTTGAAGGACTCTTTTATTGTTTTGATGCACTCCGTTTGTTCGAGATTGTATTCTTCATCATCGATCCTAATCATTCCCCACAAATGTTTTGAAAAACGTCGACCGTGACGCGGTTTTTTTACCACGTACTTCAAACGTCCCAGATTTGGGTTTCCGAAGTAGGTTTCGATTTGAAGCACTCTTTTACTGTTTTGATGCACTCCGTTCGTTGGAAGTTGTATTCTACATCATCAAGCCAAATCATTCCCCATAAACTTTTTGAAAAACGTCGACCGTGACTCGGTTTTTTTAGCACGTACCTCAAACGTCCCTGATTAGGTTTTTCGAATTAGGGTTTTATTTGAAGCACTCTTTTAGTGTTTTGTTGCACTCCGTTTCTTTGAAATTCTATTCTAAATCATCAAGCCTAATCATTCCCTACAAAAGTTTTGAAACACGATGACCGTGACTCGGTTTTTTTAACACGTACTTCAAACGTCCCTGATTAGGGTTATCGAATTAGGGTTCGAGTTGAAGGACTCTTTTAGTGTTTTAATGCACTCCGTTTCTTCGAAATTC
>NW_019274659.1:1859-2260 GCF_002738345.1 Cucurbita maxima | reverse complement strand
ATAAGGCTTGATCATTTAGAATATTCTTTCTAACAAACGGAGTGCATAAAACCGTCAACAGAGTTCTTCAAATCGAACCCTACTTCGTAACCCTAAATCTCGGAAGTTTTAAGTACGTGCTGAAAAACCAAGTCACGATCGTCGTTTTTCGAAAGTTTTGTGAGGAATGATAAGGCTTGATGATTTAGAATATTATTTCTATGAAACGGAGTGCATAAAACCGTCAACAGAGTTCTTCAAATCGAACCCTACTTCGGAAACCCAAATCGTGGAAGTTTGAAGTACGTGCAAAAAAAAACCGAGTCACGATCGTCGTTTTTCGAAAGTTTTGTGTGGAATGATAAGGCTTGATGATTTAAAATATTATTTCTAAGAAACAGAGTGCATAAAACCGTCAACAG
>NW_019274659.1:0-1799 GCF_002738345.1 Cucurbita maxima | reverse complement strand
GATTTATCATATTATTTCTAAAAAACGGAGTGCATAAAACCGTCCACAGTGTTCTTCAAATCGAACCCTACTTCGGAAACCCAAATCGTGGAAGTTTGAAATATGTGCTAAAAAAACCGAGTCACGATCGTCGTTTTTCGATGTTTTTGTGAGGAATGATAAGGCTTGATNATTTAGAATATTATTTCTATGAAACGGAGTGCATAAAACCGTCAACAGAGTTCTTCAAATCGAACCCTACTTCGCAAACCTAAATCGTGGAAGTTTGAAGTACGTGCTAAAAAAATCGAGTCACGATTGTCGTTTTTCGAAAGTTTTGTGAGGAATGATAAGACTTGATGATTTAGAATATTATTTCTAAGAAACAGAGTGCATAAAACCGTCAACAGAGTTCTTCAAATCGAACCCTACTTCGGAAACCCAAATCGTGGAAGTTTGAAGTACGTGCTAAAAAAACCGAGTCACGATCGTCGTTTTTCGATAGTTTTGTGAGGAATGATGAGGCTTGATGATTTATCATATTATTTATAAAAAACGGAGTGCATAAAACCATCAACAGATTTCTTCAAATCGAACCCTACTTCGGAAACCCAAATCGTGGAATTTTGAAGTACGTGCTAAAAAAACCGAGTCACGATCGTCGTTTTTCGAAAGTTTTGTGAGGAATGATAAGACTTGATGATTTAGAATATTATTTCTAAGAAACAGAGTGCATAAAACCGTCAACAGAGTTCTTCAAATCGAACCCTACTTCGCAAACCTAAATCGTGGAAGTTTGAAGTACGTGCTAAAAAAACCGAGTCACGATCGTCGTTTTTCGAAAGTTTTGTGAGGAATGATAAGACTTGATGATTTAGAATATTATTTCTAAGAAACAGAGTGCATAAAACCGTCAACAGAGTTCTTCAAATCGAACCCTACTTCGCAAACCCAAATCGTGGAAGTTTGAAGTACGTGCTAAAAAAACCGAGTCACGATCGTCGTTTTTCGATAGTTTTGTGAGGAATGATGAGGCTTGATGATTTATCATATTATTTATAAAAAACGGAGTGCATAAAACCATCAACAGATTTCTTCAAATCGAACCCTACTTCGGAAACCCAAATCGTGGAATTTTGAAGTACGTGCTAAACAAACCGAGTCACGATCGTCGTTTTTCGAAGGTTTTGTGAGGAATGATAAGGCTTGATGATTTATCATATTATTTCTAAGAAATGAAGTGCATAAAAACGTCAACAGAGTTCTTCAAATCGAACCCTACTTCGGAAACCCAAATCGTGGAAGTTTGAAGTACGTGCTAAAAAAACCGAGTCACGATCGTCGTTTTTCGAAGGTTTTGTGAGGAATGATAAGGCTTGATGATTGAGAATATTATTTCTATGAAACGGAGTGCATAAAACCATCAACAGAGTTCTTCAAATCGAACCCTACTTCGGAAACCCAAATCGTGGAATTTTGAAGTACGTGCTAAAAAAACCGAGTCACGATCGTCGTTTTTCGAAGGTTTTGTGAGGAATGATAAGGCTTGATGATTTAGAATATTATTTCTATGAAACGGAGTGCATAAAACCATCAACAGAGTTCTTCAAATCGAACCCTACTTCGGAAACCCAAATCGTGGAATTTTGAAGTACGTGCTAAAAAAACCGAGTCACGATCGTCGTTTTTCGAAAGTTTTGTGAGGAATGATGAGGCTTGATGATTTATCATATTATTTATAAAAAACGGAGTGCATAAAACCATCAACAGATTTCTTCAAATCGAACCCTACTTCGGAAACCCAAATCGTGGAATTTTGA
>NW_019274658.1:1540-2270 GCF_002738345.1 Cucurbita maxima | reverse complement strand
AAAATAGAATTTTGAAGAAATGGAGTGCATAAAATAGTAAAAGAGTGCTGTAAATCGATTCCATAACCTGGTTAGTTAGACGTACGTGCTAAAAAAACCGTGTCACGGTCGACGTTTCTCGAAACTTTTATTGGGAATGTTTAGTTTAGTCTTGGTGATTTAGAATAGAACGTCGAAGAAACGGAGTGTAGAAAAATAGTGCTTAAAGTCGAAACCCTAATTTGTGTACCCTGATCCTGGACGTTTGAACCACGTGATAAAAAAACTGAGTAGCGTCGAAACCCTAATTTGTGTACCCTGATCCTGGACGTTTGAACCACGTGATAAAAAAACTGAGTAGCGGTCGGCGTTTTTCGAAATTCGTGCTCGGAGTGATAGGAAATAATGATTTAAAAATAGAATTTTGAAGAAATGGAGTGCATAAAACAGTAAAAGAGTGCTGTAAATCGATTCCCTAACCTGGTTAGTTAGACGTACGTGCTAAAAAAATCGTGTCACGGTCGACGTTTCTCGAAACTTTTGGTGGGAATGTTTAGTTTAGTCTTGATGTTTTAGTATAGAATGTCGAAGAAACGGAGTGTAGAAAAATAGTGCTTAAAATCGAAACACTTATTTGGGAACCCTAATCCTGGACGTTTGAACCACGTGATAAAAAAACTGAGTAGCGGCCGGCGTTTTTCGAAATTCCTGCTCGGAGTGATCGGGAATAATGATTTAAAAATAGAATTTT
>NW_019274658.1:0-1213 GCF_002738345.1 Cucurbita maxima | reverse complement strand
ACGGTCGACGTTTCTCGAAACTTCTGGTGGGAAGGTTTAGTTTAGTCTTGATGATTTAGAATAGAATGTCGAAGAAACGGAGTGAAGAAAAATAGTGCTTAAAATCGAAACCCTAATTTGTGTACCCTTATTCTGGACGTTTGAACCACGTGATAAAAAAACTGAGTAGCGGTCGGCGGTTTTCGAAATTCTGCTTGGAGTGATCGGGAATAATGATTTAAAAATAGAATTTTGAAGAAATGGAGTGCATAAAACAGTAAAAGAGTGCTGTAAATCGATTCCCTAACCTGGTTAGTTAGACGTACGTGCTAAAAAAATCGTGTCACGGTCGACGTTTCTCGAAACTTTTGGTGGGAATGTTTAGTTTAGTCTTGATGATTTAGAATAGAACGTCGAAGAAACGGAGTGTAGAAAAATAGTGCTTAAAATCGAAACCCTAATTTGGGAACCCTAATCCTGGACGTTTGAACCACGTGATAAAAAAACTGAGTAGCGGTCGGCGTTTTTCGAAATTCCTGCTCGGAGTGATCGGGAATAATGATTTAAAAATAGAATTTTGAAGAAATGGAGTGCATAAAACAGTAAAAAAGAGTGCTGTAAATCGATTCCATAACCTGGTTAGTTAGACGTACGTGCTAAAAAAACCGTGTCACGGTCGACGTTTCTCGAAACTTCTATTGGGAATGTTTAGTTTAGTCTTGGTGATTTAGAATAGAACGTCGAAGAAACGGAGTGTAGAAAAATAGTGCTTAAAATCGAAACCCTAATTTGTGTACCCTGATTCTGGACGTTTGAACCACGTGATAAAAAAACTGAGTAGCGGTCGGCGGTTTTCGAAATTCTGCTCGGAGTGATCGGGAATAATGATTTAAAAATAGAATTTTGAAGAAATGGAGTGCATAAAACAGTAAAAGAGTGCTGTAAATCGATTCCCAAACCTGGTTAGTTAGACGTACGTGCTAAAAAAACCGTGTCACGGTCGACGTTTCTCGAAACTTCTGGAACCTGGTTAGTTAGACGTACGTGCTAAAAAAACCGTGTCACGGTCGACGTTTCTCGAAACTTCTGGTGGGAAGGTTTAGTTTGGTCTTGATGATTTAGAATAGAATGTCGAAGAAACGAAGTGAAGAAAAATAGTGCTTAAAATCGAAACCCTAATTTGTGTACCCTGATCCTGGACGTTTGAACCACGTGATAGAAAAACTGAGTAGCG
>NW_019274657.1:0-2272 GCF_002738345.1 Cucurbita maxima | reverse complement strand
AAAATTATCAAAAGATGTTTCAATTCATGCCACATTGAAGAAGAATGAAGTTTGATTGTTGTAAATTTTAGGTGGGTTACAATTTAGAGTAATTTAGAGTTATTGTATTTTAAGACTTTTTATTTAATTTTGGTTACATTTACATAATGGCTAATTACGGCCATAAAGTATGAATGTTACAACTCTTGGAATGTCTTTAATAGTTTCATTTTTTAGGCTATATAAAGCCTTGTATGTTGTATTTGTAAGCAGATTTGGAAAATATAGTAAAAGAAGCATTTGTGCTCTTCTTTAGCCAATGGCTAAGTTTATTTGCAATTCTATGTTGTTTAGGTTGCATGTAGAATCATTCAAGCTCAACATGATCAATCTCGCTTGTGGAGTGATTTGAATCTCAAACAAGTTTTCTTGCGTTGAGATATGTGATCAACAAGAATCATTCAAGCTAGACAAGATCGATCTTGCTAGTGGAGTGATTTGAATCTCAAACAATGTTCTTGCCTTAAGATATTCCATCAACAAGGTAATCTGAATCTTACTCCTCTTGTAGTGATTCCTTATCTTATCAACTGGGCTGACCTAAGGTGATTGGGTAGATCTTCGGGTNCATTTTAGGGTGGCTAAAGGTCGGGGTCGAGTTCTGTGGCATCCCAGCCTTCGACCGCCCTTTGTGGGTCGTGTGCGAGCGAAAACTCCGGCGTTCGCCAGAGTTTTCAGTTCTGCCAACAACCCCCACTTTTTTTTAATCTAATCCGTTACAATTATAATATGTGAATTGTCTATTAATACTTATGGTACGATGTGTTCAATGATATGTTTGAGATAGGATGCAAAAAGGATGCACTGAACGTAATGTAATGATAGGAGTAAGATATGTTGATGAAACGTTAAGGTTAGGTTACGTATAGAAGTGATATGGATATGATAGATTGATAAAAACGATATGGTCAAAATCGATTGATAAAAGTATTTGGTTAGGTTATGGGTAAAAAGAGATAGGATTATGATAGATTAATAAAACGATAGCGTTAGGATACGTTCCAGTAACGATATGACTAAGGTACGTTCATGAAACAATATCACTGTGACAGGTATAAGAATGTTAAGGCTATGATAAATTAGGGAACGATATGACCATGAAGTTTTTACGATACGATATGATTATGATACAACACCTGAATGACAGATAAATATATATATACACACACATTGTGATATGATATGAAAATAATATGAAATATGTTATGGTACGAGACAAGTGATAAGTGACATGTTTATGATATGATATATTGTGATGGTATATGTTATGGTATGATAGGTATGAAATGTTACATCTTTCCATGTAAAGTTATGTGATGGATTTTTGTCTTGACTTGTAGATATCGCTAGGACATGATAGCATGCGAGCATTCCTTAACATAGGTGGTCAAAAGTACATGTTAACGACCTCGAAAAAGCTTTTTTTATGAGTATGTATTGTATGTATGTATTTTATGTATTATATGCATGATTAAAATACAAATTGAGCAATATGGATGAGTATGTTATGCATGATGGAAGAAATTACCAAAATGCCCCATGATAAAATTTCGTATGTATGTCGTTTTCTATGCTTTCCATTGCGTAGGAAATTATAATTGGTAAGAGCGACATGTGCTTCGCAAGCACTAGAGAATCTTGATAAGATTAAGACGCGATAGCGTGTGCAGAATCTTGATAAGGTCCATAGATTTCTAGTGGACTAAATATGATTAGAATCAAGAATGTCTGTCTCCTTAGCCACTTAAAAATATCAAAGTTGGGTGGAAAACTTTATTATTTTTAATTTCATAATGTTTGGAATTGTCAAATGGTCAAATTGACTTCGTCTTTCGTGGTGATTTAAGGGGGTCGAGATTAAACCATGGCCACAAACGCCATTTATGGGGAGTATAAATATCAAGAAATTGTTATGTAAAAATCAAATTTGTGGATGAATGAAATTGAGATCTCAAATTTAGACGTTTTCTTAGAAATTGAAACATTATATTTGTCATTTCTAAGTTTCAAGCAATTCTTGTGGTAGAATTGCATCCGAGCCATTCAATCAATCCTTGATTAAGTTTGATTGCGGAGTGACTCGATTTAGAACAAGGTTTCCAAATCTTTCTTCTAGATCTTCGATCATAAGAGGTAATCTACGATCGAAGATCTAGAAGCAAGATTTGAAAACCTTGTTCTAAATCGAGTCACTCCGCAATCAAACTTAATCAAGGCTTGATTGAATGGCTCG
>NW_019274655.1:0-2274 GCF_002738345.1 Cucurbita maxima | reverse complement strand
CCAAAATGAATTTCGAAAAACGTCGACCGCTACTCAGTTTTTTTAGCAGGTGGTGAAAACGTCCTGGATTATGGTTAACAAAATAGGGCTTCGATTTTAAGCACTCTTTTACAATTCTTCCACACTCCATTTATTCGACATTCTATTCAAAATCATCAATACTAAACATTCCACACAAAAAATTCGAAAAACGTCCACTGCTACTCAGTTTTTTTAGCAGGTGGTTAAAACGTCCTAGATTATGGTTCACAAAATAGAGCTTCGATTTTAAGCACTCTTTTACTGTTTTTCCACACTGCGTTTATTCGACATTCTATTCTAAATCATCAATACTAAACATTCCACACAAAAGTTTCGACAAACGTCGACCGTGATGCGGTTTTTTTAGCACGTACTTGTAACGTCCAAGGTTAGGGAATCGATTTTAAGCACTCTTTTAATGTTTTATGCACTCCGTTTCTTCCAAATTCTATTCTAAATTATTATCCTCGATCGCTCCCAATAAGAATATCGAAAAACGTCGACCGCTACCCAGTTTTTTTAGCACGTGGTTAAAACATCCTGGATTATGGTTCACAAAATTTGGCTTCGATTTTAAGCACTCTTTTACTGTTTTTCCACACTCCGTTTATTCGACATTCTATTCTAAATAATCAATACTAAACATTCCACACAAAAGTTTCGAGAAACGTCGACCGTGACGCGGTTTTTTTAGCACGTACTTGTAACGTCCAAGGTTAGGGAATCGATTTTAAGCACTCTTTTACTGTTTTATGCACTCCGTTTCTTCCAAATTCTATTCTAAATCATTATGCTCGATCACTCCCAAAAGGAATTTTGAAAAACGCTGACCGCTACTCACTTTTTTTAGCAGGTGGTGAAAACGTCTTGGATTATGGTTCACAAAATAGGGCTTCGATTTTCAGAACTCTTTTACTGTTTTTCTACACTCCGTTTATTCGACATTTAATTCTAAATCATCAATACTAAACATTCCACACATAAGTTTCGAGAAACGTCGACCGTGACGCGGTTTTTTAGCACGTACTTCTAACGTCCAAGGTTAGGGAATCGATTTTAAGCACTCTTTTACGGTTTTATGCACTCCGTTTCTTCCAAATTCTATTCTAAATCGTTATGCTCGATCACTCCCAAAATGAATTTCGAAAAACGTCGACCGCTACTCAGTTTTTTTAGCAGGTGGTGAAAACGTCCTGGATTATGGTTCACAAAATAGGGCTTCGATTTTAAGCACTCTTTTACTGTTCTTCCACACTCCATTTATTCGACATTCTATTCTAAATCATCAATACTAAACATTCCACACAATAGTTTCGACAAACGTCGACCGTGATGCGGTTTTTTTAGCACGTACTTGTAACGTCCAAGGTTAGGGAATCGATTTTACGCACTCTTTTACTGTTTTATGCACTCCGTTTCTTCCAAATTCTATTCTAAATCATTATGCTCAATCACTCCTAAAAGGAATTTCGAAAAACGTCAACTGCTACTCAGTTTTTTTAGCAGGTGGTGAAAACGTCCTAGATTATGGTTCACAAAATAGGGCTTCGATTTTAAGCACTCTTTTACTGTTTTTCCACACTGCGTTTATTGGACATTCTATTCAAAATCGTCAATACTAAACATTCCACACAAAAAATTCGAAAAACGTCCACTGCTACTCAGTTTTTTTAGCAGGTGGTTAAAACGTCCTAGATTATGGTTCACAAAATAGAGCTTCGATTTTAAGCACTCTTTTACTGTTTTTCCACACTACGTTTATTCGACATTCTATTCTAAATCATCAAAACTAAACATTCCACACAAAAAATTCGAAAAACGTCCACTGCTACTCAGTTTTTTTAGCAGGTGGTCAAAACGTCCTGGATTATGGTTCACAAAATAGGGCTTCGATTTTAAGCACTCTTTTACTGTATTTCCACACTCCGTTTATTCGACATTCTATTCTAAATCAACAATACTCAACATTCCACACAAAAGTTTCGAGAAACGTCGACCGTGACGCGGTTTTTTTCGCACGTTTTTCTAACGTCCACGGTTAGGGAATCGATTTTAAGCACTCTTTTACTGTTTTATGCACTCCGTTTCTTCCAAATTCTATTCTAAATCATTATGCTCGATCACTTCCAAAATGAATTTCGAAAAACGTCGACCGCTACTCAGTTTTTTTAGCAGGTGGTGAAAACGTCCTGGATTATGGTTAACAAAATAGGGCTTCGATTTTAAGCACTCTTTTACAATTCTTCCACACTC
>NW_019274654.1:0-2274 GCF_002738345.1 Cucurbita maxima | reverse complement strand
CCAAATGGAGCGTGAGAGAGGCAACAGCGGCGGCAACGCAAGAGCAAGCGTCATTCTTTCATGCTTCGTTTAGCAATAATACATAGGCAACATTGTTCCAGGGGTTTTCCCAAGCACATCATGCCGCAAGATGGCACGGCATCCGAGAGTGCAAGCAACCGACACACATTTCGCAACAACCCATTCAAAAGGTTTGAAGCGATATGCAAAGCGGGCTTCCAAGTTCGTCATGCACCCGACAAGGGTGCCGACAGAAAGGGACTAACAAGACTCGATGCCTACCGATGCACGAGGTAATCTGTGCAAGAACCAACGGACTACGGTCACTCAAAATACTTTGGGACACACCAATGAGGAGGGGATGTCGCCTACAGTTTGATGCCCGAGCATCAAGCCTACAGACCCAAGCAACCAAATCGCCACTCATGCGCCGTACGCTAAAACGACCTTGGACGACGATCGACTATTCACACCCACCGCGAGCGGGGGTTCAAAATCATCATTCGAAGCCAAGCCCAAAGCGTCGTGCGCGGTCAGGCCATCAACCATCCTAGAGACGGCCCGAGTTTGAAGGAAGCATCGCAACCATCCGTGCAAAGCGAGGCTCACGTCGCACGCCCGAAGGCACTTGACACCGCCCAACCGTGCACGTTCTGCCAACACGCAACCTTCAAAACATAGGGCTGCCCCAAGGATGGCCCGACGGCATCACCACAACGCCGCACGCTCGACGAGGCTCATGTTAGACGCCCGGAGGCACCCAACTCCACCCCACCTTGCACGCTTTGTCGTCGCTCCGACCATCCACCATCCCGAAGGCAGCACAAGTTAGAAGCCCACATTCCATGCCCAACTAGTCTCATGTCGCACGCCCAAAGGCACCCGATTCCAACCAGCCGAACATGTTCTGGCACCACAGGCCTTCAAAACATAGGTCTGCCCCAAGGATGGCCCGACGGCGTCACCACAACGCCGCACGCTCGATGAGGCTCATGTTGAACGCCCGAAGGCACCCAACTCCACCCCACCTTGCACGCTTTGTCGTCGTTCCGACCATCCACCATCCCGAAGGCAGCACAAGTTAGAAGGCCACATTCCATGCCCAACTAGTCTCATGTCGCACGCCCAAAGGCACCCGATTCCAACCAGCCGAACATGTTCTGGCACCACACGCCTTCAAAACATAGGGCTGCCCCAAGGATGGCCCGACGGCGTCACCACAACGCCGCACGCTCGACGAGGCTCATGTTGGACGCCCGAAGGCACCCAACTCCACCCCACCTTGCACGCTTTGTCGTCGTTCCGACCATCCACCATCCCGAAGGCAGCACAAGTTAGAAGGCCACATTCCATGGTCAACTAGTCTCATGTCGCACGCCCAAAGGCACCCGATTCCAACCAGCCGAACATGTTCTGGCACCACACGCCTTCAAAACATAGGGCTGCCCCAAGGATGGCCCGACGGCGTCACCACAACGCCGCACGCTCGACGAGGCTCATGTTGGACGCCCGAAGGCACCCAACTCCACCCCACCTTGCACGCTTTGTCGTCGCTCCGACCATCCACCATCCCGAAGGCAGCACAAGTTAGAAGGCGACATTCCATGCCCAACTAGTCTCATGTCGCACGCCCAAAGGCACCCGATTCCAACCAGCCGAACATGTCCTGGCACCACACGCCTTCAAAACATAGGGCTGCCCCAAGGATGGCCCGACGGCGACACCACAACGCCGCACGCTCGACGAGGCTCATGTTGGACGCCCGAAGGCACCCAACTCCACCCCACCTTGCATGTTTCATCATCGTACCAGCAGCCATCCACAGTCCTCACACCAGAGATTCCCAGTCAGAAGGCAACATTGCAACGTTCCGCGCTCAACGAGGCTCATGTCGCACGCCCAAAGGCACCCGATTCCAACCAGCTGAACATGTTCTGGAACCACACGCCTTCAAAACATAGGGCTGCCCCAAGGATGGCCCGACGGCGTCACCACAACGCCGCACGCTCGACGAGGCTCATGTTGGACGCCCGAAGGCACCCAACTCCACCCCACCTTGCACGCTTTGTCGTCGTTCCGACCATCCACCATCCCGAAGGCAGCACAAGTTAGAAGGCGACATTCCATGCCCAACTAGTCTCATGTCGCACGCCCACGGTCGTTTGACTCCGCCCCACCAAGCATGTTCTGCCACCACGCAGCCTTCCGAACACAGGGCTGGCCCGAGGAAGGGAGGCATGCCACAACGACGTCCCACACTCAACGAGGTTCATG
>NW_019274653.1:0-2114 GCF_002738345.1 Cucurbita maxima | reverse complement strand
AGAAGTAAAATGGCTTTCAACATAAGCAATAAGCAAGATTGGAGATTTAGAGATTTTTGTCAGTTATTACAGTAAAATCCTATCTCAGATTTTATTTTCTTTTATAGTTATGGTTATAAGAAATTTCGTTTTTCTTTCTAGTTATGGTTATAAGAAATTAATTTAGGATCAAATCTTCTTTCATATCTTTAACGGTTGATTAGATTTTTGTTAGCATTTAAAGTTATCCGAAATAAGGTTATAAGATTAGATTGGAAGATCTATAAACTAAAAGTAGTCAAACAATGGACTTAAAATTGGCTAGTAATATCTATTATCTATTTACACAATTGAAAAACCTATTTACCAAATGAAAATAATGAGAGAGAGAGGGAGGGAGATTGATGAAAGATTTGTTAAACAATATTTAACACTAGGAAATATCAGAGGGCAGTGAGCTCCTTTAAATTTTGTATAACAAAAAATATCAGAATTTTAAGATGGCCAATGTAAATTAGGGAAATAATTGTATAGAGTTAAAACTTGAAACTGATGTCATGAGTTCATATAGATTGACTGGGATTTCAAAGGACTATCGACATGGTTATATTTGTTGTTGGCATGTGCCCCATGGTTTTGCACGTGTCATATATATTGATATGTGTGAATTGTCTGTGGATCGATATACTTCTTATTTGTTATGTATATGATATAATATGTGAATTGTTTGATAATAATTACGGTACGATGAGTCCAATGATATGTTTGAGATAGGATACGAGAAGGATGCACAAAACGAAATGTAACGATAGGAGTAAAATACGTTCATGAAACGTTAAGGTTAGGTTACATACCAGAGTGATATGGATAAGAGAGATTGATGGAAGAATACAGTTAGGCTACGGGTAGAAAGGGATAGGTTTATGATAGATTGATAGAACGATAGCGTTAGGTTAAGTCCTTGTGATGAGATAACTAAGGTACGTTCACGTAATGATATGTCTGTGATAGGTATAAGAACGTTAAGGCTATGATAAGTTAGAGAACGATATGACTATGAAGTGTTTACGTTATGACTCGTTTATGATATGATACATTGTGATGCAATATGTCATGGTATGATGAAATGTTATGTTAAAAGCATAGAACGTTATGTTAGGCCTCTTAAATTGTGTGTATACAACATGAATTGTATGACATGGAATATGGTAAACTGCTTGGAATCATAATCCCAATAGGAATAGGTAAATTGAAAATGGGAATGACATGAAGCATGGAATGTGACAGGGGGGTTAGGTTCATTAATGATAAATGCAGAAGTAGCGGGACCTCATGCATTATGTGTGTGTTCATGCATCTTGGGGGGATACCCCTATCCCATCACGAGGGTACGGACGCGTACATCCAATGGCAGGACAATGATCGTTATGCCTTACATAGCGCTGTTTTGACGGTTACTAGTTTTAACGGGTCTCGGCATAAGGGGCTCTCAGAGTATGTCCACCAGATAAGAAAAGTGGCTCAGCGGTGTGCGAACTAGCTGGTGAGCCCATACTCGCACGTATTGTCTGTGTGTAGAGTATATGGTACACATCCACAATTACCCGTTAGGACAGTACAATAGGGAAAACGAAACGAAACGAAACGAAAGATAGGTCTCATCATTTCATTGCATGTGATTGTTGCATTTAATCCACCTCTTGAGTCTCATTGCAAATCCAAAACGAAAATTTAGGTTAGTAGTAGAAAACATAATATTTACAATATTTTAGGTTGAGTCTTAGTGGTATTGGTCTTTATATTTTAAGTTTTAAAATTTAGAAAATAAAAAATTAAACTATCTAATTTTGACATAATGTTTTTAATGTTTTTATTTTCATATATTCCTTAAAATCTATATGTATATATTTATTTTAGTGTGTGGGTATCTAACATAAAATTCTGGATTGGCTATGAATTTAGGGTTGCATATCATCAAACCACGAACCTAATTCAATCGGGACTTTAAGGAGAATTCTTCTCGAACAGCATTGTTTTGGTGCAACTTTTAGAGCAAATTAGGGCATGCTTCTTTCCAGGTTTTTTTGGCCAGAAAAGGGAACATGTCTTTCTGGTGGATGTAGTGATGAAAGATG
>NW_019274652.1:929-2276 GCF_002738345.1 Cucurbita maxima | reverse complement strand
AGTCTTACCCCCTGAGATGGGAGGCCTATTGAGTCGGCGAACTCGAGCCACTCTCACCCATACAAATCAAAGGATAATTTCAAATAAAAAGGAGTTCATGGTTAGCTCAGGATTAAAATCGAGTTACATATATCATCGAATGAAAAGAAAATCAGTCTCAACAGTAAACGACATTATAAAGTGAGAGTGATTTTCTTCATGGTCTGATCTTATGCAATACTCATTGCATAGGACTCCCCCACTCACATGTCTCCGTATGTACAATTTAGTGATTACATTGTTTATGTCATATACAAAAGTGGGCCGCATCCATAGTGTCCCAGGATAAGGTACTCATCCTTATCCCTGTACTATAGATCATTTTGACTATATACTTGAACTTGATCCACTCTTATGTCTCTATGTATAGTTCAAGTAATCATACTATAGCCAGAGTGTTCTTAGTGTATTGGATTTAGATTAATAATCGTAAAATTCACTTTATTCAATACAATGTTTACTGAATAAACAACAATAATAACTTTATTGAAAATAGAATATGTTTTTGTTTACAAACTATGAGTTTTAGGACATAAAACTCAACATTTTCTTCCGGTTTTTGGATCTATTTCAATTTGGCTAAGTTGTACTTCTTTCTAGCCCATTAAATTCCTAGAACAATAGCCAACTTTTATATTTAGTTTTTTTCATGTTTATCGATATTAATCTAACTCCAAGATTAAAAATAAAGTCAATGATTAAAGGAAACGTACAAGTAATTTTGATATTAACTTTTAAATTCCAATGTCGAAATTCCTCCAACATCTAGATCGTTTTCTATAATTTATTTCTAATCTTAAATAGACATCACATTAACGTATGCTCAATTATTCAAATTTTATTTTCTAGTCTTATGTATGTTATTTGAATGCTTGTGGATGTATGTAATAAAATGAATAAATGATAAAATTAACCATTTTTGATGAAATTCAATACAAGTAAATAATATTGTTTCATCGAAATAAGTCACCGAAATTAAAAGTCTAACCCTCTTATCCTTGAGGTCTTTTAAGTTATCTTAAGTCTTATCTTAAATAGTAACCCTATGATCATGCATCCAATAACTTAAAGTTCTAGGCATACTTGAAGTTAAGAGTTTAAAGGCATACTTACTTGGTCTGGGTAGAGAGTCCTTCTAATCTAGGCCATAGAGAAACCTTGTGCTCTGATACCACTCTATAAGGATCGGGCTGTCGTGATGGTTCTTAAAGACGGGTAAATTTTTCGTGAAATAAACAAAAGAATTTAAAAAATTATATTTACATAATATCAAAAATAAAGTTTATACATAAGTATTTAAAACACAAA
>NW_019274652.1:0-631 GCF_002738345.1 Cucurbita maxima | reverse complement strand
GCTAGGCTAACTTACTATCTTCTTGTTCCATCATGGCCCTAGACTACTCCCCTTGATAAACCATAACGGTCATGTGGTCGGTACATACATGAAAATGACATCCTGCAAATCTTTTGGGTACCCGTAACATGGCGGAGGGAATCTCTTCTAGGTGAGAGAAATGAGGCCAATGATGATATTCTGCAAAGGAAACATGGTGCAGGGCATCCCACCTAGAAGAAGAAATCTTGGGCCTCAAAAAGCATCGCTTGGTGGGAGGTCATAGGTCACTTTGGACATGAGTAGAGATTTTGTGTCTGAGGACCTTGGTCCCTTATCCTGGAGTGGTACCTTGCATTCTTCTTACTTAGGTAGTTGTAAAGCTTGTGTGATATTGTTCTTGGTTCTCAATCTTGTAAGTTTCTAAGGTTCGTAATTCCTAGAGGTATGAGTTGTAACTTACATTTGTAACCATATGAACCCATCTTAGCACGAGTTGTTCTAAAAGGTCATAGATTCACAGGAAATTCTTTAGAGAGTTTTAGAAGAGTCTTGATTCTTGTGGTGTTTCCGTTAGGTGTTTCTTGGGTCCTAACTTGGTTTAGGTTCCAAACTTGCTCCAATCAACTTGAAACCTCAAACATATCTTCAT
>NW_019274651.1:975-2278 GCF_002738345.1 Cucurbita maxima | reverse complement strand
AAAAAACTGAGTAACTGTCCATTTTTTATGAAACGTTTTGGGGGAATGATTTGGCATGATGATTTAGATTATTATTTCGAAGAAACGGAGTGTATAATACATTAAAAAAGTGCTTAAAGTCGAACCCAAATTCGGAAACACCAAAACCGGGACGTTTGAAGCACGTGCTAAAAAACCGAGTAACTGTCCATTTTTTATGAAACTTTTTGGGGGATTGATTAGGCATGATGATTGAGAATAGTATTTCAAAGAAACGGAGTGTATAAAACAGTAAAAAAGTGCTTAAAGTAGAACCCTAATTCGGAAACACTAAAATCGGTACGTTTGAAGCACGTGCTAAAAAACCGAGTAACTGTCCATTTTTTATGAAACTTTTTTGGGGAATGATTTGGCATGATGATTTAGAATATTATTTCGAAGAAACGGAGTGTATAATACAGTAAAAAAGTGCTTAAAGTCGAACCCTAATTCGGAAACACCAAAACCGAGACGTTTGAAGCACGTGCTAAAAAAACCGAGTAACTGTCCATTTTTTATGAAACTTTTTGGATGAATATTTGGCATGATGATTTAGAATATTATTTCGAAGAAACGGAGTGTATAATACAGTAAAAAAGTGCTTAAAGTCGAACCCTAATTCGGAAACACCAAAACCGGGACGTTTGAAGCACGTGCTAAAAAACCGAGTAACTGTCCATTTTTTATGAAACTTTTTGGGGGAATGATTAGGCATGATGATTTAGAATAGTATTTCAAAGAAACGGAGTGTATAATACAGTAAAAAAGTGCTTAAAGTTGAACCCTAATTCGGAAACACCAAAACCGGGACGTTTGAAGCACGTGCTAAAAAAACCGAGTAACTTTCCATGTTTTGAGAAACTTTTTTGGGGGAATGATTTGGCATGATGATTTAGAATATTATTTCGAAGAAACGGAGTGTATAATACAGTAAAAAAGTGCTTAAAGTCGAACCCTAATTCGGAAACACCAAAACCGGGACGTTTGAAACACGTGCTAAAAAACCGAGTAACTGTCCGTTTTTTATGAAACTTTTTTGGGGGAATGATTAGGCATGATGATTTAGAATAGTATTTCGAAGAAACGGAGTGTATAATACAGTAAAAAAGTGCTTAAAGTCGAACCCTAATTCGGAATCACCAAAACAAGGACGTTTGAAGCACGTGCTAAAAGAACCGAGTAACTTTCCATGTTTTGAGAAACTTTTTTGGGAAATGATTAGGCATGAGGATTTAGAATATATTTCGAAGAAACGGAGTGTATAATACAGTAAAAAAGTGCTTAA
>NW_019274651.1:0-621 GCF_002738345.1 Cucurbita maxima | reverse complement strand
CGGGACGTTTGAAGCACGTGCTAAAAAACCGAGTAACTGTCCATTTTTTATGAAACTTTTTGGGGGATTGATTAGGCATGATGATTGAGAATAGTATTTCAAAGAAACGGAGTGTATAAAACAGTAAAAAAGTGCTTAAAGTAGAACCCTAATTCGGAAACACCAAAACCGGGACGTTTGAAGCACGTGCTAAAAAACCGAGTAACTGTCCATTTTTTAAGAAACTTTTTGGGGGAATGATTAGGCATGATGATTTAGAATAGTATTTCAAAGAAACGGAGGGTATAATACAGTAAAAAAGTGCTTAAAGTTGAACCCTAATTCGGAAACAACAAAACCGGGACGTTTGAAGCACGTGCTAAAAAACCGAGTAACTGTCCATTTTTTAAGAAACTTTTTGGGGGAATGATTAGGCATGATGATTTAGAATAGTATTTCAAAGAAACGGAGGGTATAATACAGTAAAAAAGTGCTTAAAGTTGAACCCTAATTCGGAAACAACAAAACCGGGACGTTTGAAGCACGTGCTAAAAAACAGAGTAACTAACCATTTTTTGAGAAACTTTTTGTGGGAATGATTAGGCATGATGATTTAGAATAGGATTTCGGAGAAACGGAGTG
>NW_019274650.1:1144-2276 GCF_002738345.1 Cucurbita maxima | reverse complement strand
GAAGTTTGAAGTACGTGCTAAAAAAACCGAGTCACGATCGTAGTTTTTCGAAATTTTTTTGAGGAATGATAAGGCTTGATGATTTAGAATATTATTTCTAACAAACGGAGTGCATAAAACCGTCAACCGAGTTGTTCAAATCGAACCCTACTTCGGAAACCCAAATCTGGGAAATTTGAAGTACGTGCTAAAAAAACCGAGTCACGATCGTCGTTTTTCGAAAGTTTTGTGAGGAATGATAAGGCTTGATCATTTAGAATATTCTTTCTAACAAACGGAGTGCATAAAACCGTCAACAGAGTTCTTAAAATCGAAACCTACTTCGGAGACCCAAATCTGGGAAAGTTTGTAGTACGTGCTAAAAAAACCGAGTCACGATCGTCGTTTTTCGAAAGTTTTGTGAGGAATGATAAGGCTTGATGATTTATCATATTATTTCTAAGAAACGGAGTGCATAAAACCGTCAACAGAGTTCTTCAAATCGAAACCTTACTTCGGACACCCAAATCTGGGAAGTTTGTAGTACGTGCTAAAAAAACCGAGTCACGATCGTCGTTTTTCGAAAGTTTTGTTAGGAATGAAAAGTCTTGATGATTTAGGATATTATTTATAAGAAACGGAGTGCATAAAACCGCCAAGAGAGTTCTTCAAATCGAATTCTACTTCGAAAAACCCAAATCTGAAAAGTTTGAAATACGTGCCTAAAAAACCGAATCACGATCGTCATTTTTCGAAAGTTTTGTGAGGAATGATAAGGCTTGATGATTTATCATATTATTTCTAAGAAACGGAGTGCATAAAACCGTCAACAGAGTTCTTCAAATCGAAACCTTACTTCGGACACCCAAATCTGGGAAGTTTGTAGTACGTGCTAAAAAAACCGAGTCACGATCGTCGTTTTTCGAAAGTTTTGTTAGGAATGATAAGTCTTGATGATTTAGAATATTATTTATAAGAAACGGAGTGCATAAAACCGCCAAGAGAGTTCTTCAAATCGAATTCTACTTCGAAAAACCCAATTCTGAAAAAGTTTGAAGTACGTGCCTAAAAAACCGAATCACGATAGTCATTTTTCGAAAGTTTTGTGAGGAATGATAAGGCTTGATGATTTATCATATTATTTCTAAGAAAC
>NW_019274650.1:0-756 GCF_002738345.1 Cucurbita maxima | reverse complement strand
TGAGGAATGATAAGGCTTGATCATTTAGAATATTCTTCCTAACAAACGGAGTGCATAAAACCGTCAACAGAGTTCTTAAAATCGAACCCTACTTCGCAAAACCCAAATCTGGGAAGTTTGAAGTACGTGCCTAAAAAACTGAATCACGATCGTCATTTTTTGAAAGTTTTGTGAGGAATGATAAGGCTTGATGATTTATCATATTATTTCTAAGAAACGGAGTGCATAAAACCGTCAACAGAGTTCTTCAAATCGAACCCTACTTCGGAAACCCAAATCTGGGAAGTTTGAAGTACGTGCCTAAAAAACCGAATCACGATCGTCATTTTTCGAAAGTTTTGTGAGGAATGATAAGGCTTGATGATTTATCATATTATTTCTAAGAAACGGAGTGCATTAAACCGTCAACAGAGTTCTTCACATCGAACCCTACTTCGGAAACCCAAATCTGGGAAGTTTGAAGTACGTGCTAAAAAACCGAATCACGATCGTCATTTTTCGAAAGTTTTGTGAGGAATGATAAGGCTTGATGATTTAGAATATTATTTCTAACAAACGGAGTGCATAAAACCGTCAACAGAGTTCTTCAAATCGAACCCTACTTCGGAAACCCAAATCTGGGAAATTTTAAGTACGTGCTAAAAAAACCGAGTCACGATCGTCGTTTTTCGAAAGATTTGTGAGGAATGATAAAGCTTGATGATTTATCATATTATTTCTAGGAAACGGAGTGCATAAAACCGTCAACAGAGTTCT
>NW_019274649.1:0-2277 GCF_002738345.1 Cucurbita maxima | reverse complement strand
CTAAGGCTTCTCAAGCATTTTTTTTCCTTTCTTGAGATTCACCCTCTATGTCAATAATAAAATCCAAAAATTTCCAAATTTAAGGTATTAAAGTAAGAGTTATGTATCTGTTGCGGCTCGGGTGTTATTATTCAAATCCGTCAAGAATAAATGAAGTGTAGGCAAGCATTTCATTTTTTCTAATTTAGCTTCTTGAAATTAAGTTCGAAACTTTTAGTAGGTTCATATTGGGGGAATTTCACCCAAGATTCATACACGAAGCTAGAGTACATTACGATCTAAAGGCAGTATTTCATTGAATTTAAAGAAATGGTAAATTTCCTAAGTTTTGAATTCGGGACCGAATTTGCATTTTATTTTTCTTTTTGTGGCTAAAATAAACTTAAGAGAAAATACCTATGTGTACCCATAAGAATTTACAAAATTTAGAAGAAATTTGATAGGTAATAGAAACCTCATCCTATTTGTAAAATAATGAATGTTGGCAAAAAGGGAGAAGGCACGCGTTGGACGACGTTGACCGTAGTGAGTCTAAAGCTCAGCAGGACAAGTGGCAAATGCTAAGCAGAGAGAATCGTTCAGCTACTAATGGTGACGTGCATGTAGATTAACTCGATCCCTGAACCTTGATTCGATCAAAAATCTTGCGTGTGCAACTCGTTAGCCTTTGACCATAACAAAAAATGCAACCAGAAACCGATCCAATGACTCAATGAGTAACCGAGATCTACAAAAAATCCCCATGCGTGAAATTGCACGTGAAAACCCTTTCTCGACGTGTGTAAGTGCATGTGAGTGTCATTTTGTTCGTTCGACCTCCATTTGTCAGTTTTTTGTCTTGACTTCGATATTAACATAATTATGCTTGAATTAGGATCTACGAGAGAAATTCCATAAATTCTTGAGCTCCAAACACATGGAATAGCTGGCTCAAGAAGGTAAGCGTCATTCAAGTAAGTAACCACATAGACTTTAGGCAAGTAATACTTGCAAAAATCGCTAGGACATGATAGCATGCAACGAGCATTCCTTAACTTAGATGGTAAAAAATACATGTTAACGACCTCAGAAAAGCTTTATTTTTGTGAGTATGTATTGTATGTATGTCTTTTATGTATTATATGCTTGATTAAAATAAAAATTGAGNGATTAAATCATGATCACAAACATCATTTATGCATTTATGGGGAGTATAAATACCAAGAAATTGTTATGTAAAAATCAAAATCGTGGATGAATGAAATTGAGATCTCAAATTTAGACGTTTCCTTAGAAATTGGAACATCATATTAGTCCTTTCTAAGTTTCAAGCAATTCTTGTGATAGAATTGCATCCAAGCCATTCAATTAAGCCTTGATTAAGGTTGATTGCGGAGTGACTCGATTTAGAACAAGGTTACCAAATCATGTTTTTAGATCTTCGATTGTAAGAGGTAATCTAATTCTAGCCTTATCTCTTGGTTGATCTGAATTTTGTATAAGGAGGTGTTAATTACTTTGATTCAAGTGTTTTTGCTTCAACAAAAGCATGATTCGTTGGATTAAGGATTAGGGTTGCCTTATGAAAATACCGTAGGATAGTGAGCGGTGATAAAAAATCTAGACTTGTGTTTACCCAAAGATGTGATTAGAGGCCCCTAATAAAATGGTACATCTCCACGACTCCAAAGAATGACCAAGGTAACTATCTAGGCTATGAGATGCGTGGATGATACGCTATCTTTAGACCCTCCAATCCCTTTCCACTACAATATTAGTACTATTGAGCTAAGCACATGCTAGTAGTTTGAGCTTTTGTTCCATTGAATGGCCTGCAGCCTCTTGAATATAGCCACTATGTTGTTAACCTGTTCCTTAAAAAGGGAGTGTGGGATACCATGAGATNCTCCACAACTCCAAAGAATGACCAAGGTAACTATCTAGGCTATGAGATGGGTGGATGATACGCTATCTTTAGACCCTCCAATCCCTTTCCACTACAATATTAGTACTATTGAGCTAAGCACATGCTAATAGTTTGAGCTTTTGTTCCGTTGAATGGCCTGCAGCCTCTTGAATATAGCCACTATGTTGTTAACCTGTTCCTTAAAAAGGGAGTGTGGGATACCATGAGATTGCCTAATTGTTGGCTAGTGTAGAATTATCACATCCCCAAATATAGGTGACTCTCTGGCCATAAGGAAGAAACCAACCAACCTCTTTTCCAAGATGTTCATACTAGAAATCACCATAATATCTGATTAGAATTTTATGAAGACGTGCCTCAATCTAGGTATT
>NW_019274648.1:0-2278 GCF_002738345.1 Cucurbita maxima | reverse complement strand
TTTAGTTTAGTCTTGATGATTTAGAATAGGATGTCGAAGAAACGGAGTGTAGAAAAATAGCGCTTAAAATCGAAACCCTAATTTGTGAACCCTAATCCTGGACGTTTGAACCACGTGATAAAAAAACAGAGTAGCGGTCGGCGTTTTTTGAAATTCCTGCTCGGAGTGATCGGGAATAATGATTTAAAAATAGAATTTTGAAGAAATGGAGTGCATAAAACAGTAAAAGAGTGCTGTAAATCGATTCCCTAACCTGGTTAGTTAGACGTACGTGCTAAAAAAACCGTGTCACGGTCGACGTTTCTCGAAACTTCTGTTAGGAATGTTTAGTTTAGTCTTGATGATTTAGAATAGGATGTCGAAGAAACGGAGTGTAGAAAAATAGCGCTTAAAATCGAAACCCTAATTTGTGAACCCTAATCCTGGACGTTTGAACCACGTGATAAAAAAACTGAGTAGCGGTCGGCGTTTTTTGAAATTCCTGCTCGGTGTGATCGGGAATAATGATTTAAAAATAGAATTTTGAAGAAATGGAGTGCATAAAACTGTAAAAGAGTGCTGTAAATCGATTCCCTAACCTGGTTAGTTAGACGTACGTGCTAAAAAAACCGTGTCACGGTCGACGTTTCTCGAAACTTCTGTTGGGAATGTTTAGTTTAGTCTTGATGATTTAGAATAGAATGTCGAAGAAACGGAGTGTAGAAAAATAGTGCTTAAAATCGAAACCCTAATTTGTGTACCCTAATCCTGGACGTTTGAACCACGTGATAAAAAAACTGAGTAGCGGTCGGCGTTTTTCGAAATTCCTGCTCGGAGTGATCGGGAATAATGATTTAAAAATAGAATTTTGAAGAAATGGAGTGCATAAAACTGTAAAAGAGTGCTGTAAATCGATTCCCTAACCTGGTTAGTTAGACGTACGTGCTAAAAAAACCGTTTCACGGTCGTCGTTTCTCGAAACTTTTGGTGGGAATGTTTAGTTTAGTCTTGATGATTTATAATAGAATGTCGAAGAAACGGAGTGTAGAAAAATAGTGCTTAAAATTAAAACCCTAATTTGTGAACCCTAATCCTCGACGTTTGAACCACGTGATAAAAAAACTGAGTAGCGGTCGGCGTTTTTCGAAATTCCTGCTCGGAGTGATCGGGAATAATGATTTAAAAATAGAATTTTGAAGAAATGGAGTGCATAAAACAGTAAAAGAGTGCTGTAAATCGATTCCCTAACCTGGTTAGTTAGACGTACGTGCTAAAAAAACCGTGTCACGGTCGACGTTTCTCGAAACTTCTGTTGGGAATGTTTAGTTTAGTCTTGATGATTTAGAATAGGATGTCGTAGAAACGGAGTGTAGAAAAATAGTGCTTAAAATCGAAACCCTAATTTGTGTACCCTAATCGTGGACGTTTGAACCACGTGATAAAAAAACTGAGTAGCGGTCGGCGTTTTTCGGAATTCCTGCTCGGAGTGATCGGGAATAATGATTTAAAAATAGAATTTTGAAGAAATGGAGTGCATAAAACAGTAAAAGAGTGCTGTAAATCGATTCCCTAACCTGGTTAGTTAGACGTACGTGCTAAAAAAAACCGTGTCACGGTCGACGTTTCTCGAAACTTCTGTTGGGAATGTATAGTTTAGTCTTGATGATTTAGAATAGGATGTCGAAGAAACGGAGTGTAGAAAAATAATGCTTAAAATCGAAACCCTAATTTGTGTACTCTAATCCTGGACGTTTGAACCACGTGATAAAAATACTGAGTAGTGGTCGGCGTTTTTCGAAATTCCTGCTCGGAGTGATCGGGAATAATGATTTAAAAATAGAATTTTGAAGAAATGGAGTGCATAAAACAGTAAAAGAGTGCTGTAAATCGATTCCCTAACCTGGTTAGTTAGACGTACGTGCTAAAAAAAACCTTGTCACGGTCGACGTTTCTCGAAACTTCTGTTGGGAATGTTTAGTTTAGTCTTGATGATTTAGAATAGGATGTCGAAGAAACGGAGTGTAGAAAAATAGTGCTTAAAATCGAAACCCTAATTTGTGTACCCTAATCCCTGACGTTTGAACCACGTGATAAAAAAACTGAGTAGCGGTCGGCGTTTTTCGAAATTCCTGCTCGGAGTGATCGGGAATAATGATTTAAAAATAGAATTTCGAAGAAATGGAGTGCATAAAACAGTAAAAGAGTGCTGTAAATCGATTCCCTAACCTGGTTAGTTAGACGTACGTGCTAAAAAAACCGTGTCACGGTCGACGTTTCTCGAAACTTCTGTTGGGAATGT
>NW_019274647.1:0-2278 GCF_002738345.1 Cucurbita maxima | reverse complement strand
TATTCTAAATCATCAAGCCTTACCATTCCTCACAAAACTTTCGAAAAACGTCGATCGTGACTCGGTTTTTTTGGCACGTACTAAAAACGACCCAGATTTGGGTTTCCGAAGTAGGGTTCGATTTGAATAACTCTTTTACAGTTTTATGCTCTCCGTTTCTTAGAAATAATATTCTAAATCATCAAGCCTTACCATTCCTCACAAAACTTTCGAAAAACGTCGATCGTGACTCGGTTTTTTTAGCACGTACTAAAAACGTCCCAGATTTGGGTTTCCGAAGTAGGGTTCGATTTGAAGAACTCTTTTACAGTTTTATGCTCTCCGTTTCTTAGAAATAATATTCTAAATCATCAAGCCTTACCATTCCTCACAAAACTTTCGAAAAACGTCGATCGTGACTCGGTTTTTTTAGCACGTACTAAAAACGTCCCAGATTTGGGTTTCCGAAGTAGGGTTCGATTTGAAGAACTCTTTTACAGTTTTATGCTCTCCGTTTCTTAGAAATAATATTCTAAATCATCAAGCCTTACCATTCCTCACAAAACATTCGAAAAACGTCGATCGTGACTCGGTTTTTTTAGCACGTACTAAAAACGTCCCAGATTTGGGTTTCCGAAGTAGGGTTCGATTTGAAGAACTCTTTTACAGTTTTATGCTCTCCGTTTCTTAGAAATAATATTCTAAATCATCAAGCCTTACCATTCCTCACAAAACTTTCGAAAAACGTCGATCGTGACTCGGTTTTTTTAGCACGTACTAAAAACGTCCCAGATTTGGGTTTCTGAAGTAGGGTTCGATTTGAAGAACTGTTTTACTGTTTTATGCTCTTCGTTTCTTAGAAATAATATTCTAAATCATCATGCCTTATCATTCCTCGTCGAAAAACGTCGATCGTGACTCGGTTTTTTTAGCACGTACTTCAAACTAACCAGATTTGGGTTTCCGAAGTACGGTTCTATTTGAAGAACTCTTTTACTGTTTTATGCACTCCGTTTCTTAGAAATAATATTCTAAATCATCAAGCCTTATCATTCCTCACAAAACTTTCGAAAAACATCGATCGTTACTCGGTTTTTTTGGCAAGTACTTCAAACTTCCCAGATTTGGGTTTCCGAAGTAGGGTTCGATTTGAATAACTCTTTTACTATTTTATGCACTCCATTTCTTAGAAATAATATTCTAAATCATCAAGCCTTATCATTCCTCACAAAACTTTCGAAAAACATCGATCGTTACTCGGTTTTTTTGGCAAGTACTTCAAACTTCCCAGATTTGGGTTTCCGAAGTAGGGTTCGATTTGAAGAACTCTTTTACTGTTTTATGCACTCCGTTTCTTCGAAATAATATTCTAAATCATCAAGCCTTATCATTCCACACAAAACTTTCGAAAAACGTCGATTGTGACTCGGTTTTTTTAGCACGTACCTCAAACTTCCCAGATTTTGGTTTCCGAAGCAGGGTTCGATTTGAAGAACTCTTTTACTGTTTTATGCACTCCGTTTCTTAGAAATAATATTCTAAATCATCAAGCCTTATCATTCCTCAACAAACTTTCGAAAAACGTCGATTGTGACTCGGTTTTTTTAGCACTTACTTCAAACTTCCCAGATTTTGGTTTCCGAAGTACGGTTCGATTTGAAGAAATCTTTTACTATTTTATGCTCTCCGTTTCTTAGAAATAATATTCTAAATCATCAAGCCTTACCATTCCTCACAAAACTTTCGAAAAACGTCGATCGTGACTCGGTTTTTTTGGCACGTACTAAAAACGACCCAGATTTGGGTTTCCGAAGTAGGGTTCGATTTGAAGAACTCTTTTACTATTTTATGCTCTCCGTTTCTTAGAAATAATATTCTAAATCATCAAGCCTTATCATTCCTCAACAAACTTTCGAAAAACGTCGATTGTGACTCGGTTTTTTTAGCACTTACTTCAAACTTCCCAGATTTTGGTTTCCGAAGTACGGTTCGATTTGAAGAACTCTTTTACTATTTTATGCTCTCCGTTTCTTAGAAATAATATTCTAAATCATAGAGCCTTACCATTCCTCACAAAACTTTCGAAAAACGTCGATCGTGACTCGGTTTTTTTGGCACGTACTAAAAACGTCCCAGATTTGGGTTTCCGAAGTAGGGTTCGATTTGAAGAACTCTTTTACAGTTTTATGCTCTCCGTTTCTTAGAAATAATATTCTAAATCCTCAAGCCTTACCATTCCTCACAAAACTTTCGAAAAACGTCGATCGTGACTCGGTTTTTTTGGCACGTACTAAAAACG
>NW_019274646.1:0-2145 GCF_002738345.1 Cucurbita maxima | reverse complement strand
CCCGGCTGCCTCCACTGCTAGTTGCAGGTCCTTTTCCGTGTTCTTGTCGATGTTGATGCTTAGGAGAAGGTTGCTCCTACACATGAATTTCAGCTCTGGCGTTGCGTTATGGAACCCCATCACTTTCACTACGTCTCCTAATCTATAACGGTACAGCCCTGCAACAACCAGATGGATTAGTTAGGTTCGAAATCATGTGGGATTAAGTCTAGGTTCCCTTTTTGGGATTTTTCTCTAGATTTTAAAACTCGTCCACTAAGGAGAGGCACAATCCACCCCCTAGAGAGTCTAGCGTCCTCTCTGACACACCATCCGGTGTTTAGCTCTGTTACTATTTGTAACAGCCAATTGTCCTTGTTGGACTCTTTTCCGAGTTTCTACTCAAGGTTTTAAAACGCGTTCACTAAAGAGAGATTTCCACACCCTTATAAAGAACGATTGTTCTCCTCTTCAACCGATGTAGGATCTCGCAAAAGTGGACAATCAATAAATGATGTCCCGACAACACAAGTGATAAATATGTAGGATGGAGGAGGACAAAGAAAAGGGCAGAGATTGTTGTGCGTGCCTCCTACAGTCACATGGGAAGCATAGAAAGAAGTTTGACATTTGAAGAACCCAACAAAAGACGTGGAGATGGACTGTATGAGTTGGAATACTATTGTGGGAACACAACAGCCACTCAGTGAACCGTTCATTCATGTTTGTCTTGGAGGAAACAAAACAATGTTATAGCGTCTAGTTTCATGAATTGGAAGGATTTACCTGCGACATTGGTGACAATTATTTCATACACTTCACCAACCTTGACTTCTGTCAGACCAACTGGCTTGTTCTCCTTTGCAACAATAGCTCCTCCATCTCCTTCCTGCTCCTGATCTTGAGAATTCTCCTTTAGCGGGATAAATTCAAAGTATCCGATGTTTGGAAGCACAACAAAGGTAGCCATTTCAGGGGGCAGCATTGGGTTAACGTTTGCTCCAACCCATCCTTCTGAAGAACCATAATCAGCACTCATCAATGGCAGATGGCCTGCATAGTGCCTCAGTTTCTTCAGATAAGGCTCCATCGAGCCGGTCATGATCCCATAAATGTACTGTGCATTGGGAAAAAGCTCTGGTATGAGCCCATACCAATTACTCAATCCTGCGCATTTCTGATAGATCAAATCTGCCAATTCAGGATTTGGCTTAAGAATTTTTGACATGGCTGTACGAATGGAGAGAGCGGTGACCCGACTAGAGAGAACGCCATCTCGAATGTCACCGCAGAGTTCTTCCCATACTAGCTCAAAAGTCCTGAAAGCATGGACAATGCTGTGTGCAAAAGTGGAGAACACAAACTGAACTTCATCCCGGAAGATCAGCCCACATAAGAGATGGCAATACAAAGATTGATGGAAGTCAGGGCCAAAGATGACTTCATCTGGGCTACAGCATTGTGACTGGATCGTCTTCATCGTGCTTTTAAATTTCGCGCTACGGTAAACATTCGTTGTTGCAGTTCCTGCTGCCAGACCCCCCTTAGTTTTGAACTGCTTGCTGCTGTAGATGAACTGCAAGGCCTTTCCATTTCTAATGGGAAATTCTCTGTAGAACCCATTTTATACTATTTAGTAAAAGGATAACAAACGTAATAAACCATTAAGCTATTCAGTTCAGACAAGAAATGATTCAGAGACCAGACCACAATCAATAACGTAATAAACCATTAAGCTATTCAGTTCAGACAAGAAATGATTCAGAGACCAGACCACAATCAATTTCCGAACACAAGGCAGAAGAGATTCTAGAACAGAAAAGACAGTTTCATTACTTGTTTCTGAAGGCAAAAGAAGTGCGATAAATTTGCATTGTCGTCTCCAACAATTCATCATTGAAGGGAATTAACTTGGGCCTCCCCTGAGTAGTACCAGAGCTACATCATACAACCAACCAAAAATCTCATTAGTAAAACACAACAAAATCTCTAATACTATGAATCAAAACAAAACTTGGTATGAAAAAAATTGCAAAAGTACCTCAAGGAAATGGTTTTGATTGGCTTTCCAGTGAGAATAGGGGAAGAAGCGCCATCTGCAATTCTCTGAATATATGACTCCAAATCTTCATGATAAACAAGCGGGACACAGTCCTTGAAGCTCTG
>NW_019274645.1:0-2278 GCF_002738345.1 Cucurbita maxima | reverse complement strand
AGCAATGCTCCCCCGTAGCGTAGCGATGAAGAAGATGATCATTTATTTAGTAGGTGAACAGTCGAAGAACCACTCTAACGAAGAATGGAGCTTCTTTGTTTTGAAACATATTCTTTTGCGCAACAAGTTGCTGGGTCAATATCCCTTGCTATTAAATCTGCTCCAGTTATCTCATCTATAGAAGAAGCTGGTATAGAATAGGTCGTCAGGGGTGGGGGCTTTACCGGGGGGACTAACTAGTAAAAGGCCAAGGAGTACTGTCCACTCCAGCCCAGCCCCTTAGAATTGCTTTATCCATATATTAGCTTACCTTTCCAAGTGGCCACACGCTTAACCGCGAAATTCTGATGGGATCCGGTGCATTAGTACTGGTATGATCGCACCCGACATGCCATGCGTACAAAATCGGATTTAACGCATGCGGGGCGGCATGATCGTAACGCGATGGGCGTGAGCGGGGGAGGGTCTCATTTGTAGAGAAAGGAAGAAAAGAACTGGGAGAAATTGAAAGAAAAAAAGGGTGCAACACGAGGACTTCCCAAGTGATCACCCAACTTAGTACTACTCTCGCGCACCACGAGGACTTCCCAAGTGGTCACCCAACTTAGTACTACTCTCGCCCAGGCACGCTTGACTGCGGAGTTCTGATGGGATCCGGTGCATTAGTGCTGGTATGATCGCACCCGACATGCCATGCGCACAAAATCGGATTTAACGCATGCGGGGCGGCATGATCGAAACGCGATGGGCGTGAGCGAGGGAGGGGTTCTCATTTGTAGAGAAAAGAAGAAAAGAACTGGGAGAAATTGAAAGAAAAAAAGGGGTGCAACACGAGGACTTCCCAAGTGGTCACCCAACTTAGTACTACTCTCGCCCAAGCACACTTAACTGCGGAGTTCTGATGGGATCCGGTGCATTAGTGCTGGTATGATCGCACCCGACATGCCATGCGCACAAAATCGGATTTAAGGCATGCGAGGCGGCATGATCGAAACGCGATGGGCGTGAGCGGGGGAGGGGTTCTCATTTGTAGAGAAAGGAAGAAAAGAACTGGGAGAAATTGAAAGAAAAAAAGGGGTGCAACNCTTAACTGCGGAGTTCTGATGGGATCCGGTGCATTAGTGCTGGTATGATCGCACCCGACATGCCATGCGCACAAAATCGGATTTAACGCATGCGGGGCGGCATGATCGAAACGCGGTGGGCGTGAGCGGGGGAGGTTCTCATTTGTAGAGAAAGGAAGAAAAGAATTGGGAGAAATTGAAAGAAAAAAAGGGGTGCAACACGAGGACTTCCCAAGTGGTCACCCAACTNGGAGTTCTGATGGGATCCGGTGCATTAGTGCTGGTATGATCGCACCCGACATGCCATGCGCACAAAATCGGATTTAACGCATGCGGGGCGGCATGATCGAAACGCGGTGGGCGTGAGCGGGGGAGGTACACGAGGACTTCCCAAGTGGTCACCCAACTTAGTACTACTCTCGCCCAAGCACGCTTAACTGCTGAGTTCTGATGGGATCCGGTGCATTAGTGCTGGTATGATCGCACCCGACATGCCATGCGCACNTCTCATTTGTAGAGAAAGGAAGAAAAGAACTGGGAGAAATTGAAAGAAAAAAAGGGGTGCAACACGAGGACTTCCCAAGTGGTCACCCAACTTAGTACTACTCTCGCCCAAGCACGCTTAACTGCGGAGTTCTGATGGGATCCGGTGCATTAGTGCTGGTATGATCGCACCCGACATGCCATGCGCACAAAATCGGATTTAACGCATGCGGGGCGGCATGATCGAAACGCGATGGGCGTGAGCTCTCATTTGTAGAGAAAGGAAGAAAAGAACTGGGAGAAATTGAAAGAAAAAAAGGGGTGCAACACGAGGACTTCCCAAGTGGTCACCCAACTTAGTAACTACTCTCGCCCAAGCACGCTTAACTGCGGAGTTCTGATGGGATCCGGTGCATTAGTGCTGGTATGATCGCACCCGACATGCCATGCGCACAAAATCGGATTTAACGCATGCGGGGCGGAAAAAAAGGGGTGCAACCACGAGGACTTCCCAAGTGGTCACCCAACTTAGTACTACTCTCGCCCAAGCACGCTTAACTGCGGAGTTCTGATGGGATCCGGTGCATTAGTGCTGGTATGATCGCACCCGACATGCCATGCGCACAAAATCGGATTTAACGCATTCGGGGCGGCATGATCGAAACGCGATGGGCGTGAGCGGGGGAGGTTCTCATTTGTAGAGAAAGGAAGAAAAGAATTGGGAGAAATTG
>NW_019274644.1:1225-2279 GCF_002738345.1 Cucurbita maxima | reverse complement strand
CCGAAGCAGGGTTCCATTTGAAGAACTCTTTTACTGTTTTACGCATTCCGTTTCTTAGAAATAATATTCTAAATCATCTAGCCTTATCATTCCTCACAAAATTTTCGACAAACGTCGACCGTGACTCAGTTTTTTTAGCACGTACTACAAACTTCCCTGTTAGGGTTTCGGAAGAAGAGTTCCATTTGAAGAACTCTTTTACTGTTTTACGCACTCCGTTTCTTAGAAATAATGTTCTAAATCATCTAGCCTTATCATTCCTCACAAAAGTTTCGACAAACGTCGACCGTTAAATAGGGTTTCGGAAGAAGGGTTCCATTTGAAGAACTCTTTTACTGCTTTACGCACTCCGTTTCTTAGAAATAATATTCTAAATAGGGTTCCATTTGAAGAACTCTTTTACTGCTTTACGCACTCCGTTTCTTAGAAATAATATTCTAAATAATCAAGCCTTATCATTCCTCACAAAACTTTCGACAAACGTCGACCGTGACTCGGTTTTTGTAGCACGTACTACAAACTTCCCTGTTAGGGTTTCGGAAGAAGGGTTCCATTTGAAGAACTCTTTTACTGTTTTACGCACTCCGTTTCTTAGAAATAATATTCTAAATCATCTAGCCTTATCATTCCTCACAAAACTTTCGACAAACGTCGACCGTGACTCGGTTTTTTTAGCACGTACTACAAACTTCCCTGTTAGGGTTTCGGAAGAATTGTTCCATTTGAAGAACTCTTTTACTGTTTTACGCACTCCGTTTCTTAGAAAGAATATTCTAAATCATCTAGCCTTATCATTCCTCACAAAACTTTCGACAAACGTCGACCGTGACTCGGTGTTTTTTTAGCACGTACTACAAACATCTCTGTTTGGGTTTCCGAAGGAGGGATCCATTTGAAGAACTCTTTTACTGTTTTACGCACTCCGTGTCTTAGAAATAATATTCTAAATCATCTAGCCTTATCATTCCTCACAAAACTTTCGACAAACGTCGACCGTGACTCGGTGTTTTTTTAGCACGTACTACAAACTTCTCTGTTTGGGTTTCCGAAGGAG
>NW_019274644.1:0-1195 GCF_002738345.1 Cucurbita maxima | reverse complement strand
TCCGTTTCTTAGAAATAATATTCTAAATCATCTAGCCTTATCATTCCTCACAAAACTTTTGACAAACGTCGACCGTGACTCGGTTTTTTTAGCACGTACTACAAACTTCCTTGTTAGGGTTTCGGAATAAGGGTTCCATTTGAAGAACACTTTTACTGTTTTACGCACTCCGTTTCTTAGAAATAATATTCTAAATCATCAAGCCTTATCATTCCTCACAAAACTTTCGACAAACGTCGACCGTGACTCGGTTTTTTTAGCACGTACTACAAACTTCCCTGTTAGGGTTTCGGAAGAAGGGTTCCATTTGAAGAACTCTTTTACTGTTTTACGCACTCCGTTTCTTAGAAATAATATTCTAAATCATCTAGCCTTATCATTCCTCACAAAACTTTCGAAAAACGTCGACCGTGACTCGGTTTTTTTAGCACGTACTACAAACTTCCTTGTTAGGGTTTCGGAAGAAGAGTTCCATTTGAAGAACTCTTTTACTGCTTTACGCACTCCGTTTCTTCGAAATAATATTCTAAATCATCAAGCCTT
Organism: Cucurbita maxima; assembly: GCF_002738345.1. Classification (NCBI taxonomy): domain Eukaryota; kingdom Viridiplantae; phylum Streptophyta; class Magnoliopsida; order Cucurbitales; family Cucurbitaceae; genus Cucurbita; species Cucurbita maxima. Next base: position 652 of record NW_019274644.1, on the reverse strand, counting down.
ATCATTCCTCACAAAACTTTCGACAAACGTCGACCGTGACTCGGTTTTTTTAGCACGTACTACAAACTTCCCTGTTAGGGTTTCGGAAGAAGAGTTCCATTTGAAGAACTCTTTTACTGTTTTACGCACTCCGTTTCTTAGAAATAATATTCTAAATCATCTAGCCTTATCATTTCTCACAAAACTTTCGACAAACGTCGACCGTGAAATAGGGTTTCGGAAGAAGGGTTCCATTTGAAGAACTCTTTTACTGTTTTACGCACTCCGTTTCTTAGAAATAATATTCTAAATCATCAAGCCTTATCATTCCTCACAAAACTTTCGACAAACGTCGACCGTTAAATAGGGTTTCGGAAGACGGGTTCCATTTGAAGAACTCTTTTACTGCTTTACGCACTCCGTTTCTTAGAAATAATATTCTAAATCATCAAGCCTTATCATTCCTCACAAAACTTTCGACAAACGTCGACCGTGATTCGGTTTTTTTAGCACGTACTACAAACTTCCCTGTTAGGGTTTCGGAAGAAGGGTTCCATTTGAAGAACTCTTTTACTGTTTTACGCACTCCGTTTCTTAGAAATAATATTCTAAATCATCTAGCTTTATCATTCCTCAGAAAACTTTCGACAAACGTCGACCGTGACTCGGTTTT
>NW_019274643.1:1642-2281 GCF_002738345.1 Cucurbita maxima | reverse complement strand
TCATTCCTCACAAAACTTTCGAAAATCGTCGAAAATGACTCGTTTTTTTCGCACGTACTTCAAACGTCCCAGATTTGGGTTTTCGAAGTAGGGTTCGATTTGAAGAACTCTTTTACTGTTTTATGCAATTCGTTTCTTCGAAACTATATTCTAAATCATCAAGCCTAATCATTCCTCACAAAACTTTCGAAAATCATCGAAAGTGACTAGGTGTTTTTTGGCACGTACTTCAAACGTCCCAGATTTGGGTTTCCGAAGTAGGGTTCGATTTGAAGAACTCGGTTACTTTTTTATGCACTCCGTTTCTTCGAAACTATATTCTAAATCATCAAGCCTAATCATTCCACACAAAACTTTCTAAAAACATCAAAAGGGATTAAGTGTTTTTGGCACGTACTTCAAACGTCCTCGATTTGTGTTTTCGAAGTACATTTCGATTTGAAGAACTCTTTTACTGTTTTATGCACTTCGTTTCTTCGAAACTATATTCTAAATCATCAAGCCTAATCTTTCCTCACAAAACTTTCGAAAATCGTCGAAAGGGACTAGGTATTTTTTTGCACGTACTTCAAACGTCCCCGATTTAAATTTTTCGAAGTAGGGTTCGATATGACGAACTCTTTTACTGTTTTATGCACT
>NW_019274643.1:0-1578 GCF_002738345.1 Cucurbita maxima | reverse complement strand
TTACTGTTTTATGCACTCCGTTTCTTCGAAACTATATTCTAAATCATCAAGCCTAATCATTCCTCACAAAACTTTCGAAAATCGTCGACAGTGACTCGGTTTTTTTCGCACGTACTTCAAACGTTCCTGATTTGTGTTTCCGAAGCAGGGTTCGATTTGAAGAACTCTTTTACTGTTTTATGCACTCCGTTTCTTCGAAACTATATTCTAAATCATCAAGCCTAATCATTCCTCACAAAACTTTCGAAAATCGTCGAAAATGACTCGGTTTTTTTCGCACGTACTTCAAACGTCCCAGATTTGGGTTTCCGAAGTAGGGTTCGATTTGAAGAACTCTGTTACTTTTTATGCACCCCGTTTCTTCGAAACTATATTCTAAATCATCAAGCCTAATCATTCCTCCCAAAACTTTCGAAAATCGTTGAAGGGACTAGGTGTTTTTTGGCACGTACTTCAAACGTCCCCGATTTGTGTTTTCGAAGTAGGGTTCGATATGACGAACTCTTTTACTTTTTTGTGCACTCCGTTTCTTCGAAACTATATTCTAAATCATCAAGCCTAATCATTCCTCACAAAACTTTCGAAAATCGTCGAAAGGGACTAGGTGTTTTTTGGCACGTACTTCAAACGTCCCAGATTTGGGTTTCCGAAGTAGGGTTCGATTTGAAGAACTCTTTTACTGTTTTATGCACTCCGTTTCTTCGAAACTATTTTCTAAATCATCAAGCCTAATCATTCCTCACAAAACTTTCGAAAATCGTCGAAAATGACTCGGTTTTTTTCGCACGTACTTCAAACGTCCCAGATTTGGGTTTCCGAAGTAGGGTTCGATTTGAAGAACTCTTTTACTGTTTTATGCACTCCGTTTCTTCGAAACTATTTTCTAAATCATCAAGCCTAATCATTCCTCCCAAAACTTTCGAAAATCGTCGAAAATGACTCGGTTTTTTTCGCACGTACTTCAAACGTCCCAGATTTGGGTTTCCGAAGTAGGGTTCGATTTGAAGAACTCTTTTACTGTTTTATGCACTCCGTTTCTTCGAAACTATTTTCTAAATCATCAAGCCTAATCATTCCTCACAAAACTTTCGAAAATCGTCGAAAATGACTCGGTTTTTTTCGCACGTACTTCAAACGTCCCAGAATTGGGTTTCCGAAGTAGGGTTCGATTTGAAGAACTCTGTTACTTTTTTATGCACTCCGTTTCATCGAAACTATATTCTAAATCATCAAGCCTAATCATTCCTCACAAAACTTTCGAAAATCGTCGAAAGGGACTAGGTGTTTTTTGGCACGTACTTCAAACGTCCTCGATTTGTGTTTTCGAAGTAGGGTTCGATTTGACGAACTCTTTTACTGTTTTATGCACTCCGTTTCTTCGAAACTATATTCTAAATCATCAAGCCTAATCATTCCTCACAAAACTTTCGAAAATCGTCGAAAATGACTCTGTTTTTTTCGCACGTACTTCAAACGTCCCAGATTTGGGTTTCCGAAGTAGGGTTCGATTTGAAGAACTCTGTTACTTTTTATGCACCCCGTTTCTTCGAAACTATATTCTAAATCATCAAGCCTAAT
>NW_019274642.1:1673-2281 GCF_002738345.1 Cucurbita maxima | reverse complement strand
TTTTTCGAATGTTTTGTGAGGAATGTTAAGGCTTGATGATTTAGAATATTATTTCTAAGAAACGGAGTGCATAAAACAGTAAAAGAGTTCTTCAAATCGAATCCTACTTCAGAAACCCAAATCTGGGGAGTTTGAAGTACGTGCTAAAAAATCGAGTCACGATCGACGTTTTTCGAATGTTTTGTGGGGAATGATAAGCCTTGATAATTTAGAATATTATTTCTAAGAAACGGAGTGCATAAAACAGTAAAAGAGTTCTTCAAATCGAATCCTACTTCGGAAACCCAAATCTGGGAAGTTTGAAGTACGTGCTAAAAAAACCGAGTCACGATCGACGTTTTTCGAATGTTTTGTGGGGAATGATAAGGCTTGATGATTTAGAATATTATTTCTATGAAACGGAGTGCATAAAACAGTAAAAGAGTTCTTAAATCGAATCCTACTTCGGAAACCCAAATCTGGGAAGTTTGAAGTACGTGCTAAAAAACCCGAGTCACGATCGACGTTTTTCGAATGTTTTGTGGGGAATGATAAGGCTGTATGATTTAGAATATTATTTCTAAGAAACGGAGTGCATAAAACAGTAAAAGAGTTCTTCAAATCGAACC
>NW_019274642.1:0-1667 GCF_002738345.1 Cucurbita maxima | reverse complement strand
CCTACTTCGGAAACCCAAATATGGGAAGTTTGAAGTACGTGCTACAAAAACCGAGTCACGATCGACGTTTTTCGAATGTTTTGTGGGGAATGATAAGGCTTGATGATTTAGAATATTATTTCTAAGAAACAGAGTGCATAAAAAAGTAAAAGAGTTCTTCAAAGCGAACCCTACTTCGGAAACCCAAATCTGGGAAGTTTGAAGTACGTGCTAAAAAACCCGAGTCACGATCGACGTTTTTCGAATGTTTTGTGGGGAATGATAAGGCTTTATGATTTAGAATATTATTTCTAAGAAACGGAGTGCATAAAAAAGTAAAATAGTTCTTCAAATCGATCCCTACTTCGGAAACCCAAATCTGGGAAGTTTGAAGTACGTGCTAAAAAACCCGAGTCACGATCGACGTTTTTCGAATGTTTTGTGAGGAATGTTAAGACTTGATGATTTAGAATATTATTTCTAAGAAACGGAGTGCATAAAAAAGTAAAATAGTTCTTCAAATCGATTCCTACTTCGGAAACCCAAATCTGGGAAGTTTGAAGTACGTGCTAAAAAACCCGAGTCACGATCGACGTTTTTCGAATGTTTTGTGGGGAATGATAAGGCTTGATGATTTAGAATATTATTTCTAAGAAACGGAGTGCATAAAACAGTAAAAGAGTTCTTCAAATCGAACCCTACTTCGGAAACCCAAATCTTGAAAGTTTGAAGTACGTGCTAAAAAAACCGAGTCACGATCGACGTTTTTCGAATGTTTTGTGAGGAATGTTAAGACTTGATGATTTAGAATATTATTTCTAAGAAACGGAGTGCAGAAAACAGTAAAAGAGTTCTTTAAATCGAACCCTACTTCGGCAACCCAAATCTGGGAAGTTTTTAGTACGTGCTAAAAAAACCGAGTCACGGTGACATTTTTAAAAAGTTTTGTGGGGAATGATAAGCCTTGATAATTTAGAATATTATTTCTAAGAAACGGAGTGCAGAAAACAGTAAAAGAGTTCTTTAAATCGAACCCTACTTCGGCAACCCAAATCTGGGAAGTTTTTAGTACGTGCTAAAAAAACCGAGTCACGGTGACATTTTTAAAAAGTTTTGTGGGGAATGATAAGCCTTGATAATTTAGAATATTATTTCTAAGAAACGGAGTGCAGAAAACAGTAAAAGAGTTCTTTAAATCGAACCCTACTTCGGCAACCCAAATCTGGGAAGTTTTTAGTACGTGCTAAAAAAACCGAGTCACGACCGACGTTTTTCGAATGTTTTGTGGGGAATGATAAGGCTTGATGATTTAGAATATTATTTCTAAGAAACGGAGTGCATAAAACAGTAAAAGAGTTCTTCAAATCGAACCCTACTTCGGAAACCCAAATCTGGGAAGTTTGAAGTACGTGCTAAAAAAACCGAGTCACGATCGACGTTTTTCGAATGTTTTGTGGGGAATGATAAGGCTTTATGATTTAGAATATTATTTCTAAGAAACGGAGTGCATAAAACAGTAAAAGAGTTCTTCAAATCGAACCCTACTTCGGAAACCCAAATATGGGAAGTTTGAAATACGTGCTAAAAAAACCGAGTCAAGATCGACGTTTTTCGAATGTTTTGTGGGGAATGATAAGCCTTGATGATTTAGAATATTATTTCTAAGAAACGAAATGCATAAAACAGTA
>NW_019274640.1:0-2281 GCF_002738345.1 Cucurbita maxima | reverse complement strand
TTGATGATTTAGAATGGAATTTCGAAGAAACGGAGTGCATAAAAAAGTAAAAGAGTTCTTCAATTCGAACCCTAATTCGGAAACCCAAACAATGGACGTCTGAAGTACGTGCTAAAAAAACCGAGTCCTGGTCGACGTTTTTCGAAAGTTTTCTGAGGAATGTTTAGACTTGATGATTTAGAATAGAATTTCGAAGAAATTGAGTGCATATAATATTAAACAAAATTCTTCAAATCAAACCCTACTTCGGAAACCCAAATCTTGGACGTTTGAAGTAAGTGCTAAAAAAACCGAGTCACGGTCGACGTTTTTCGAAAGTTGTGTGAGGAATGATTAGGCTTGATGATTAAGAACAGAATTTCGAAGAAACGGAGTGCATAAAAAAGTAAAAGAGGTCTTCAAATCGAACCCTACTTCGGAAACCCAAATAATAGACGTCTGAAGTACGTGCTAAAGAAACCGAGTCCCGTTCAACGTTTTTCGAAAGTTGTGTGAGGAATGATTAGGCTTGATGATTAAGAACAGAATTTCGAAGAAACGGAGTGCATAAAAAAGTAAAAGAGGTCTTCAAATCGAACCCTAATTCGGAAACCAAAACAATGGACGTTTGAAGTACGTGCTAAAAAAACCGAGTCATGGTCGACGTTTTTCGAAAGTTTTGTGAGGAATGTTTAGACTTGATGATTTAGAATAGAATTTCGAAGAAATTGAGTGCATATAATATTAAACATAATTCTTCAAATAAAACCCTACTTCGGAAACCCAAATATTGGACGTTTGAAGTAAGTGCTAAAAAAACCGCGTCACGGTCGACGTTTTTCGAACGTTTTGTGAGGAATGATAAGGCTTGATGATTTATAATGGAATTTCAAAGAAACGGAGTGCATAAAAAATTAAACAAAATTTTTCAAATCAAACCCTACTTCGGAAACCCAAATCTTGGATGTTTGAAGTAAGTGCTAAAAAAACCGAGTCACGGTCGACTTTATTAGAAAGTTTTGTGAGGAATGATTAGCCTTGATGATTTAGAATGGAATTTCGAAGAAACGGAGTGCATAAAAAAGTAAAAGAGTTCTTCAATTCGAACCCTAATTCGGAAACCCAAACAATGGACGTCTGAAGTACGTGCTAAAAAAACCGAGTCATGGTCGACGTTTTTCGAAAGTTTTGTGAGGAATGTTTAGACTTGATGATTTAGAATAGAATTTCGAAGAAATTGAGTGCATATAATATTAAACAAAATTCTTCAAATCAAACCCTACTTCGGAAACCCAAATCTTGGACGTGTGAAGTAAGTGCTAAAAAAACCGAGTCATGGTCGACGTTTTTCGAAAGTTTTGTGAGGAATGATAAGGCTTGATGATTAAGAAAAGAATTTCGAAGAAACAAAGTGCATAAAAAAGTAAAAAAGTTCTTCAAATCAAACCCTACTTCGGAAACCCAAATCTTGGACGTTTGAAGTAAGTGCTAAAAAAACCGCGTCACGGTCGACGTTTTTCGAACGTTTTGTGAGGAATGATAAGGCTTGATGATTAAGAAAAGAATTTCGAAGAAACGGAGTGCATAAAAAATTAAACAAAATTTTTCAAATCAAACCCTACTTCGGAAACCCAAATCTTGGACGTTTGAAGTAAGTGCTAAAAAACCGAGTCACGGTCGACGTTTTTCGAACGTTTTGTGAGGAATGATAAGGCTTGATGATTAAGAAAAGAATTTCGAAGAAACGGAGTGCATAAAAAATTAAACGAAATTCTTCAAATCAAACCCTACTTCGGAAACCCAAATATTGGACGTTTGAAGTAAGTGCTAAAAAAACCGAGTCACGGTCGACTTTTTTCGAAAGTTTTGTGAGGAATGATTAGGCTTGATGATTTAGAATGGAATTTCGAAGAAACGGAGTGCATAAAAAAGTAAAAGAGTTTTTCAATTCGAACCCTAATTCGGAAACCCAAACAATGGACGTCTGAAGTACGTGCTAAAAAAACCGAGTCATGGTCGACGTTTTTCGAAAGTTTTGTAAGGAATGTTTAGACTTCATGATTTAGAATAGAATTTCGAAGAAATTGAGTGCATATAATATTAAACAAAATTCTTCAAATAAAACCTACTTCGGAAACCCAAATATTGGACGTTTGAAGTAAGTGCTAAAAAAAACGCGTCACGGTCGACGTTTTTCGAACGTTTTGTGAGGAATGATAAGGCTTGATGATTTATAATGGAATTTCAAAGAAACGGAGTGCATAAAAAATTAAACAAAATTTTTCAAATCAAACCCTACTTC